>NW_026047399.1:1062500-1072500 GCF_023864345.2 Schistocerca serialis cubense
AGCCAGCCAGCCAACCAACCAGCCAGCCAGCCAGCCAGCCAGCAGCAGTTCCCGGTCCCGGCCTGCAGCGGTGGTCCCGCAGCCAGCCAGCCAGCCAGCCAGCCAGCCAGCCAGCCAGCCAGCCAGCCAGCCCTCCGGTGGCAGCAGCAGTCCAGCCAGCAGCAGTCCTGCCAGCAGCAGCAGCAGCAGCAACAGCCGCCGCCGCCGCCGCCGCCGCCGCCCCGGCCCAGTCCGCGGCAGCAGCGTCCCTGCCTCTCGCCGTCGCCGTCGCCGTCGCCGTCGCCGTCGCCGTCGCCGTCGCCGTCGCCGTCGCCGTCGCCGTCGCCGTCGCCGTCGCCGTCGCCGTCGCCGTCGCCGTCGCCGTCGCCGTCGCCGTCGCCGTCGCCTCGCCGTCCGTCGTCTCCCAGTGTGTGTCCTGTCCCTTTAGTGCTGTGTTTTTCTTTCTTCTTCTTGTCGTCATGTCCGCTCCCACCACCACCGTCACTACTACCACCACCGCCATCGTGTATACGTCCCCTTCCGCCGCCACCACCACTATCACTTGGTGTGCCCAGTCCCACCCCCCTCCTTCCATCCCTCCCCTCCTCACTATCCCTTCGCCCTCGCTCTTTGTCGCCCCCTCTCCCGCCTCTTCCTCTCGTTCTGATCCTTTCCCCCCACTCCCCCAGCCTGTCACTGCAGCTCCGGCTAGGGTGGTGGCCCGTCGGGCCACTGCCCACGCCCAGCTCTCCCCGTCGCCGTCGCCATCGCCATCACCGCCACCACCGTCATCGTCACCATCACCTTCACTGCCACATTCGCCTGCACCGTCACAGTCACTCTCTCCGGCGCCGACTGCTGCGTCCGTGCCGGGACCTGTCCCTTCCCGCCACCTCCCCATCGTTCCCATCCCTCATGTCACCACCCGCCCATCTGCCGCTGTCAAACGCCCTAGTGGCGCCTCCACTTCCTCTGCTCCTAAAAAGGCTCCACCCCGCCCCCCCTCCCCACCCCAAAATGCCATGGACGTCTCCCCACCAGGCCCCGCTCCCTCCTCCTCCTCCTCCTCCCCACCCGGTCTCTACAAATATCTCCTGTCCCATCCCGATCCTTCCTTCCTCGAGGCCCGGAATCTCTCCCTCCTCCTCCGCCAACATTTCCCTGGCGCCCCCATATCTCTCCTTACTCCCAGACGGGATTCTGTTCTTATCTCCTCCCCCAGCCCCACCCTCCATACTGACATCCTCTCCCGCCTCCCCATCACCCGTTTTGGTCCTCACGCCACCCTCACCCCTGCTCCCTCCCCATCTCCTACCCGCCAACCCCAACCCCCGCGTCGCCCGCCGACCCTCACCGCCGTGATCACTCGGCTTAGCCCGTCGATCACGGAGGAGGAGGTGCTGGCGGAGCTGAAGGCCCATCCCACCCTGGAGGTGCGGGCAGTCCGCCGCATTTTCAACGCGACCGGCCCCACCCGCCTTATGCGGGTTTTCTCTGAGGACGCCCCCTCCATTGACCGTCTCCTGAAGGAGGGTGCCCTCCTCTTCAATCAGCGGTTCAAAGTCGACCCCTCCCGTTCCCCCCCTCAATCCCTGCGCTGCCAGAGGTGTCTGCGCTACAATGCACATCCAACAGCCGAGTGCCGCGAGGCCCCCACCTGCCCGCATTGTCGGCAAGCGCATTTCCTCCGGCAGTGCCCCAACCTCCAATCCCCTCCCTCCTGTAATACCTGCAGCCTCCCCCACCCCACCTACTCCCAAAAATGTAAAGCCCGACCTCCTCCTACCACCCCTGAACTCACCGTCCCTGTCCGTCCCCTGGACGCCCCCACCCCTCCTGGCAATTCCCTTCGTCCCCCCCCCCACTGCTGAGGACATCATCAGGTTCCTCACCATTGTCCTCCAAAACGTCCATCCCTTTCAGCGCCCCCACACCTTACAACAGATCTCCCTCGCCGCCCGTTCCATATTCCACCTTAAAATGTACGCCACCTTTTCCAATAACCAGGCCCATTTCACCTTCTCCCGCCTTGACACCCTCGTCTAAGTCCTTCCAATGGCGCGACAGCATCGTATCCTTTTCAACACTATCCGCTCCCTTCCCGCCAACAAGAACCTCTTCCTGCACACCCTTGCTACCCACCGTGTGGATGCCTTCCTCCTTAATGAAACCTTCCTCCAACCCCACCACTCCATCCACACCTCCCCCTATCTCCTCCACCGCTCCGACAATCCCCTCCCAGTTGCGCGTGGCGGAGTTGCCATTGGCCACCACCGCCAGATCCCCGTTCGGCTCCAGCCTCTCCTTCCCGACCCCACCGAACACCTGATCCTTAGTCTCTTCTTCCCCGGCCTTACCATTACCTGTGCCACCATCTATGTCCGCCCCAACGCCCCTCTTCCTTTCGACTTCCTCTCCCACATCGACCGTACCTTCTCCTCCTATGTGATCGCCGCCGACCTCAACATCCATAGTCGCTCCGCTGCCCAGTTACGGCGGTGGCATCGGTTCCTCTCCTCCCTTCAAGGCGACCTCATCCCCATCCCCCAGCACACCCGTCCCGAATCCAACTCCACTCCCGATGTTATCCTCTCCTCCCCCAACCTCCTTGGTCGCGTTACGGTGGATGTCCTGGAGCCTATTGGTAGCGACCATCTCCCTGTCCTCCTCACCGTGTCAGACGGCCGTCGCCCCCGCCCCGACCCTCGTCATGACCCTCCCCCTAAGTACATCCATGACTATTCCCGTGCCAACTGGAATGCCTACCGGGATACCCTCTCCACTCAGGTCGATAGCCACCCTCTCGCCTACCGCCGTCCCGATGATGTCACCCATGCCGCCTCCTTTCTCCAGCAGACCTTGTCTGAGGCCGTGGAGGCCCACGTCCCTACTGTTGCCGTCCACCCCCACCGTCCTACCTTACCACCACAGGCCGTCCTCCTCCTCCGTGAATCCCGTCGTCTCTACCGTGCCTTCCTCCGCACGCGTGACCCGGACACCCTACGACGCCACCGGCAACTACAGCGACACATTCGAAATTTGCTCGCGGCCAAGAAACGCCGGGACTGGCGACAGACATGCACCCGTTTAAATGCTACCCTCCCTATAAACTCGTCCAAGTTCTGGACCGCCTTCCGTCGCCTTACCGGAACTAAACCCTCCCCCTACTATCCTCTTCTCCACGATGATCACCCCTTCCCTGACGCCCTTAGTAAGGCCAATCACTTTGCCTCCTACCTGTCCGATGTGTTTTCCATCCCTGATGATCCCCAGTTCGATTACTCCCTCTTCCCAGATATCCGCGATCGAACTGACACCTCTGTCCCTCCCCTCGCTCCTGGTTTCCAGTACTTGGACAACATTCCACACACGGACCTTAATGCCCCCATCACCACACAGGATCTCATCGATACACTCCGCACCAAACGCAACACCGCTCCTGGTCACGATCGTGTTACCTACCGTCACCTTCGTGAAGCTCCTGTCTCTTTTCTCTCCACCCTGGCCAGGCTCTACAATGTAGTCCTGTCCACCGGTTACTACCCCGACCTTTGGAAAACCTCCCGTATCCTCATGTTCCTCAAACCTGGCAAACCGCCGTCCGCCGTCTCCTCCTACCGTCCCATCAGCCTTACCTCGGTCTTCAGCAAGGTCCTGGAATCTATCCTCACCCGCCGCATCCACCAGCATCTCCGCCAGCACCGCCTCCTCCCCGTTACCCAGTGTGGCTTTCGGCCGTCCTTCTCTTCCGACGATCTTCTCCTTCACCTCACTCATCTCCTTTCCGAACAGCTCAATTCCCGTCGCTCCGCAATCTTCCTCTCTCTTGACCTCGAACGCGCTTATGACCGCGTATGGCATTCCGGTCTCCTCTTCAAGCTCCAAACCTTCGCCCTTCCCATTAACTACGTTCGTCTGATCGGTTCCTTTCTCTCCCGCCGTCCTTCCTATGTCACCATCCATAACACCGATTCCTACACCTTTTTCCCCTCCGCCGGTGTGCCCCAAGGCTCCGTCCTATCCCCCCTTCTGTACTTGTTGTATACGGCGGACATGCCGCCGCCGTCACCCCCTGTCCACCTTCTCCAGTTTGCCGATGACACCGCCTTCCTTGCCCTTGCCCCCACCCTGCGACGCTCCCAACGCCTTCTCCAATCCCATCTTGACCGGTTCACCGCTTGGTGCAACCAGTGGTTGCTCAAGGTCAATCCTTCCAAAACCCAGGCGATCATTGTAGGCAACACCACTCCCTCCTTCCGCCTCCTTGATTTCTATCTCACCGTTTATGGCCGTCCCATCGCTCTCACCCCCACCCTTAAGTACCTTGGCGTCACCCTCGACCGTCGCCTCTCCTGGACTCCCCATCTCCAGACAATCCAAGCCAAGGCACGTTCCCGACTCCGTCTCCTCAAGCTCCTTTCCGGCCGAACGTGGGGTTTGGACCCCTCCACCATCCTCCACACCTATAAGTCCCTCATCCGCCCTATCCTCTGTTACGCCCATCCAGCCTGGATCTCCGCCCCCCCTTCCTTTTATAAATCCCTCCAAATCCTTGAACGCCATGCTCTCCGCCTTGCCTATCGCATCCGTCTCCCTTCCCCCACGCGGATCCTGTATGACCTTATCCCCTTCCCCCACCTCCTCCTCTTCCTCGAAAGGCTACGAATCCTCTACACCTCCCGTAAACTCGATCCTCCTCACCCGCTCGTCTCCCCGATCCTCTCCCACCCCCGCCCGCTGCCGCGCCTGTACTCCCATGTCCCACCCGGTCTCCATCTCTCCACCCTCCTTACCCTCTCCCAAGGTGGTTTCCGCCAGCTCCCTCTCCCTGATGATGTCCTCGTCCCCTCCATCTACCCCTCCTATCAACTTTGACCCTGCCCCCCCTCCCTCCTGGTGTCCTTTCCCTGCGGCACCCTCCCTCCTTTCTCTTCCCTTCCCTTCTCTCTCCTTTTCCCCCATCCCCTCCCTCCACCCTCTTCTTCCGGGCTTCCCCTCCCCCTTCCTCTCTCCCCCCTCTTTCCCCAGCCCGTGGCGTCCCTGCTCTCCCCTCTCGCTTTCCCTCTCCCCCTCCTCCTCCTTCTCCTCCTCCTCCTCCTCCTCCTCTCTTGGCAGGTCCCCGGACTCGCACACGCATCGTGAACTTTCGCGCGCCGGAGATCATCGCTCTCGGATTAGTGTCTGTGCCGTCGTGTCTGTGCCTCAGTGTTTTTCGCCGTCCACGCTCCTTCGTTCACGTGTGTCATCTACCTCGTCAGTGTTTGTGCCCAGTGCCGACGGTTTTTCTTGTTTGTTTCGTCATGTGTGAACGGCTTCATGTTTTTTTAACTATTGTATCTCCTGTTTTTTAACCGCCATTCTGTTACTTGTCTGTCTCCCTTTCTTTTTTCTTGTACTGCTTATGGCTGAAGAGCGGAGTACACTGTTCCGCTGCCAGCCCACCTTGTATGGGGTGTCCAAATTACAATAAAGAAAAAAAAAAAAAAAAAAAAACAGAGGTACGTCCAATATGCGACATTCCCGCTGTCCCTATACATGAGCTGCGAGCTGTACCAGTTACGAGCTAGAGACGCGATCGCGTTGCTCTCTGTACGAATGCCGATGCTGAGCGGTCAGCTAGGAGGCGCTCCATCCATGTCGGTACCGGTGAGCGTTGCACTCGCAGTCGCAAAAACGTACGGCAAGTATATTACTCGGAAGAGTCAATGACAGTCCACGCCCCCCTGCGTGGGAAGAGTCTTTCTAGGCCATGACCCACCGGAAGGGCGCAGCGTCCCCCACCCCAGACATGTGACGTCACACCATCGGTATTGACGACTAGACTGATTCCTTATAATCATTTGCCATACACCGGTGGAAGCTGCCGAGACGAGTAACTACATAGCGGGCTCGCCGTGTCACTAATGTACAGAGATACAACAGTTTCGACTGGAACCGGATTAAACGTATACACGGCGCTGATTAGTAATAGATAGAGCCATCAGAATACAGATAATGTATACAACTGTCCGTATACATGCTGAAAGACTCTGCTCACAATCACAACCACACGTCAGCCACACACCCTTATCACGCACTACTCTCTCCCTGTAACACGCACACAGACAATATGTAAGCACCAGCATGGAACAACACCCAGTGCATCCTCTCCGCCACATTAGACAATCCACACTGTCATAACCAGACTGGGAGGTCCACTCAGAAAACAGAATATCCCACCCACCCGACAACCACCATTGCTCAGCCAAGCCACCAACACCCACACATGTCCTACACAGGGGTGCACCCAACATCACAATACTGCCTCCTCTCACAGCACACAAACAATGGCAGGAATGAAAGACACAGGTCTGCCACAAGCATGGAATGAGAGCGCCGCCTGTCATGAGCCAAAGGTGCATCCTGACGTGGCAAATCAGATGATGCCGCAGGCATCCACTTACTATAATCACAATCAACAAACTGGCCGCCCCGCCCCCCCATTAAACCTTTCCTTACAACAATGTGTACCTTAACCTAACCTATGTCGTACCTTAACCTAACCTATGTCGTACCTTAACCTAACCTATGTCGTACCTTAACCTAACCTATGTCGTACCTTAACCTAACCTATGTCGTACCTTAACCTAACCTATGTCGTACCTTAACCTAACCTATGTCGTACCTTAACCTAACCTATGTCGTACCTTAACCTAACCTATGTCGTACCTTAACCTAACCTATGTCGTACCTTAACCTAACCTATGTCGTACCTTAACCTAACCTATGTCGTACCTTAACCTAACCTATGTCGTACCTTAACCTAACCTATGTCGTACCTTAACCTAACCTATGTCGTACCTTAACCTAACCTATGTCATACCTTAACCTAACCTATGTCGTACCTTAACCTAACCTATGTCGTACCTTAACCTAACCTATGTCGTACCTTAACCTAACCTATGTCGTACCTTAACCTAACCTATGTCGTACCTTAACCTAACCTATGTCGTACCTTAACCTAACCTGTATTGCGCCTTAACCTAACCTGTATTGCGCCTTAACCTAACCTGTATTGCGCCTTAACCTAACCTGTATTGCGCCTTAACCTAACCTGTATTGCGCCTTAACCTAACCTGTATTGCGCCTTAACCTAACCTGTATTGCGCCTTAACCTAACCTGTATTGCGCCTTAACCTAACCTGTATTGCGCCTTAACCTAACCTGTATTGCGCCTTAACCTAACCTGTATTGCGCCTTAACCTAACCTGTATTGCGCCTTAACCTAACCTGTATTGCGCCTTAATGTAACCTATATTGCGCCTTAACGTAACCTATATTGCGCCTTAACGTAACCTATATTGCGCCTTAACGTAACCTATATTGCGCCTTAACGTAACCTATATTGCGCCTTAACGTAACCTATATTGCGCCTTAACGTAACCTATATTGCGCCTTAACGTAACCTATATTGCGCCTTAACGTAACCTATATTGCGCCTTAACGTAACCTATATTGCGCCTTAACGTAACCTATATTGCGCCTTAACGTAACCTATATTGCGCCGTAACGTAACCTATATTGCGCCGTAACGTAACCTATATTGCGCCTTAACGTAACCTATATTGCGCCTTAACGTAACCCACGTTGCGCCGTAACGTAACCCACGTTGTGCCGTAACCCGACACACGTTGGGCCTTAACCCGACACACGTTGGGCCTTAACCCGACACACGTTGGGCCTTAACCCGACACACGTTGGGCCTTAACCCGACACACGTTGGGCCTTAACCCGACACACGTTGGGCCTTAACCCGACACACGTTGGGCCTTAACCCGACACACGTTGGGCCTTAACCCGACACACGTTGGGCCTTAACCCGACACACGTTGGGCCTTAACCCGACACACGTTGGGCCTTAACCCGACACACGTTGGGCCTTAACCCGACACACGTTGGGCCTTAACCCGACACACGTTGGGCCTTAACCCGACACACGTTGGGCCTTAACCCGACACACGTTGGGCCTTAACCCGACACACGTTGGGCCTTAACCCAACACACGTTGGGCCTTAACCTGCTCTGTAATTGTCATACGACGCGTTAAATTAGTGTAGTGTTGCCTAACTGCAACCCCCGCAATATAGTTTGCTACTCGCACTGCCCGGTCCCCAGTGTATCGCTTCATGTTAAACACCTTGCAGCTATACACTAATGTGGATGGCAGCAGGACGTACATGCTCAATGCCCTTTGCAGTTGTTCATTGGCATTTGCAGTTGTTCATTGGCATTTGCAGTTGTTCATTGGCATTCGCATGGCGAAGCACTTAGCCTACGCTGTGGTACGGCCTGTGTCAACTGTCCGCTGATGTTGTACGTCCAAATCACACACTGTACTGCACATTGGTCCTCATGTACTGAATGATACATCGTGGTACATGTGACCGTACAACGACTGCGCCAACAACGGCGAACCATGCGGTCCAAATGTTGTGCACTCAGCTACGTGTCGTCGCCCTATAAGAGCTGGATTGCAGTGTGGTATGCCCTGGATGGCGATCAGCATGAGCCGTCTGTTGATGTAGTGGCGCGTGTTGTCAGACGTAGTCGTCTCTTCTCACACACCGTGATAGCATGGTGCACTGCGTTCCACATCTGCGACATGCGACAGAGGCCGGTTGACAGTCGTTCGCGCAATGGACATCGCATACGTACGGGGGCCACCTTCCACGTGTTCGCGAAGCGTGCACATGTTGTTGCGTGTATGTGGGCAGACATAGTGTGTCGTGACACCTGACACAGGCATGCAACAATCGTTGAATTTGCAAATGGCGATGGACGCCTACGTTTGCTGGTGACGTTACGCAAATGAACAACTGGTAAACCGTTGTGGTGCGGTTGTTCTCGCTAGAGGTGAATCAGTGATGGCGACGATCGGTTGAGCTACCAACCGGTTGTTCCAGCGATACCCACCATGCCCACGAACGTGAATGGCATCTGGGTGTGAAGCGATACGCGGCGGTGGCTGGGTGGGACCGTCCCCGGCCGGTGAGGGGGGGCCTCCCGGCGTGCTGGCCGCGCGGTGCGTGGGCGCACGCGCTACAGCCGGCTGGTGGGGGCGGCCAGTGGCAGGCGCGCCGGCCGACGGAGGCGGCAGGGGCGCAGCTGCGCGCCGGCGCACCCTGCACGCGGCGCCGTGCGGCCAAAGTAGGTCCTCGCGGGCCCGGTGCGAAGCGCGGTGGACATCTGCAGTGTGCTGGTCCGATTGAGGACTGTGTGCGCTGAGGATGCGCCGCCGCCCGGCGCTCGGCGCCGCGACGCCGTCTGCTGCTCGGTCGCCTCTGCGGTTCTCGCAGGTGGTTTGTATCGCAGCTGTGCGGACGTGTTGGCGCGTGCGCTGTGCTGGGAGAGTTCGCTTCGGCACCCAAGTGGGGCTTTTGTCCTTCTGTGGCGCTGGCGTTGGAGCTGCCGGTCACCGTAGGTGGCGCGTGTTGTCTCCCGCCGGCAATGCCACGACAGCACGCTCCCGGGCCTCTGTCGGCAGCGGCAAGCTCAGTTGGGAGCACGGGTGGTCGCACCTAAAGCGTCTACTCGCCAAACTCCGGGCGATTGCGCCTCTCTCGAACCCGACCAAGTACTTAGGACGGCGCTGCGCGCCGCCGGGACCTGAGAGGGTTTCGAGGTGTATGGTGCAGGGGAGCTCAGCCTCCTCCTGTTTGCAGAATAATTGAGCGGACGCTTGCGTGTTCGCGCGGGCCCCCGGGACACACTCCCGGGCGGCCGGCTGCTCAGCTCTAGTTGACGCAGCTCCCTGGTTGATCCTGCCAGTAGTCATATGCTTGTCTCAAAGATTAAGCCATGCATGTCTCCGTACAAGCCGCATTAAGGTGAAACCGCGAATGGCTCATTAAATCAGTTATGGTTCCTTAGATCGTACCCACGTTACTTGGATAACTGTGGTAATTCTAGAGCTAATACATGCAAACAGAGTCCCGACCAGAGATGGAAGGGACGCTTTTATTAGATCAAAACCAATCGGTCG
>NW_026047399.1:1082500-1092500 GCF_023864345.2 Schistocerca serialis cubense
AAGAAGTTATGGATGGCATCAAGGTGCTGTTCAAGACTGGCCCAAAGGAACGGGAAGATGTAAACTTGGTTTTGGAGACAACACCAGAGATCTGGAATAAGCTAACACAGCAGGGCCGTGTCTACATAAATTGTACCTCACACAAAGTGAGAAACTACAACAACATAAACAGGTGTTTTAAATGCCAGGGACATGGACACACAGCTGCAAAGTGCACGAGTGCAGAAAACACCTGTGGTCACTGCGCAGCATCTGGACACACCTACAAGGACTGCCCAACGAAAGATCAGCAAGCACACTGTGCAAACTGCAAGCGTGCTAAGAAGCCACACAACCATGCCGTAACAGAGAAATCCTGCCCAGAATATAACAGAGTCAAGGCCATAATAACCTACAGAACTGATTATGGCCAGTAGGGACGATTCAGTTCTGCGAACTGGAAGAAGACAAGGGACTGGCACACAGAACAATGTCATAAGGATTCTCCAAATAAATGGGCAAAGGGCAAAAGTAGTCCCTGATCAACTGGCACAGAGGGTAAATGAGGAGAATGTGGATGTGCTGTTGATACAGGAACCCTACTGTATAAACAACAAAGTAGTAGGCTATCCCCCAAATTACCAGCTCATGTATAGCGCCAAAGATGGAGCGACAAAGGCAGCTATAGCAGCTAGGTCGCAGACACTAACAGCAATGCAGCTCACAAATTTCTGCAACAAGCACATGGCTGTTGCTAGTGTAAGTGGGAATTTTGGCGAGATTTATGTAGTTAGCCTCTACTGCCAATATGGTTCACCTATAGATCAGTTCCTCCAAGAATTGGAGGTCATCCTGGACAAACTGAGTGGGAAAGCAATAGTCATAGGAGCTGATACAAATGCCAACTCACCAGTCTGGCACAGTCAAACAACAGACGAGGCAGGCAGAAAGTTGGAGGACTTTATCTCTCAACATGGTCTTCTGGTCATAAATGAGAGATCGCAGCTAACTACTTTCAGTGGGCCCAATGGGGAGAGTAATATCGATGTTACTATATGTACACCCTTAGCTGCCAGAATGCTGTGTAGGTGGATGGTCCATGAGGAATGGACATCAAGTGACCACAGGGCGATCACTTATGAGGCCAGAGTACCCCAAAGAATGAGGGCAAAAGAAGAACTCCCAAATTACAATACAAGCTGTGCAAAGTGGTCCATTTTTGATAGACAGCTCATTAGTGCCACAGAGAACTGGCTACAAAATCCACAGGAGGGAGTCAACGAAAAGGTAAACAGACTGCAGGTGGCAGTCTATGAGAGCTGTAAAAAATCAATGAGAAGGAAGAGACAGGTGCAAAATCCAGTACCATGGTGGAACACAAAACTAGCAAACCTGCGGCGGGATACCATGTCTGCACGGCGATTACTACAACACACACGCAAAAGCGGAAACGAAACTGCTCTGGTAGCTGCAAAGAGCAACTACAACAAAATTAAAAACAGGTTCAACAAGGAAATAGCCAAGGCGAAAGAAGAGACATGGCAGAAGTGGGTCTCTGACTGTGACAAAAACGATCCATGGGCCATAACGAGAAGGGTACTCCAGCCTAAATACGGCACAGAGAATGTAATTAGCAACATTAAAACTGGGAACCAGACTCTTACCATGACATGGGAAGAGACTATAAAATCACTGCTCCAAACCCTCTTACCTGACGACGATGCGGATCAGGATACTGAAGATCAGCTAGTTGTGAAACTCGAAAACGAGAGTTACAACAATGTGGAGCTGGATCCAGACTTTACAACTGAGGAAATAGGCGCTGCTATTAAGGCCTGCAAACCAGGAAGAGCAACAGGTCCTGATGGCATTGATGATGCAGTGATCAAAAGAGTATGGCATACCAGCCCTCACCTCCTTTCAGAGATATACAACACCTGTCTACGGGAAAGGAGAGTCCCAGAAACATGGAAGAAAGGAAGAGTGTGCATACTTCTCAAATCGGAGGACAAACCAAGGGATGAGCCAAAATCATACCGCCCAATATGCCTTCTCCCCATCCTAGGGAAAGTCCTAGAACGGCTTATTGTAAATCGTCTTGAGAAACGATATGAGGAATCGGACCTGAAGGCCCCAAATCAGTTTGGCTTCAGGAAAGGTGCATCAACAGAGATGGCCATTAGGCAAGTACTAAGCCACGTACAATGTGAGGAGAGGTACGTTGTTGTAGTGTTTGTAGATATAGCAGGCGCCTTTGATAACCTATGGTGGCCCAGCGTTATGAGGCGACTAAGACAAATCCAATGCCCACGAAACCTGTACGACCTGATGGGAGATTATTTTAGGAACCGAAAGGTGATGGTGAGCAGCAAGGCTGGTGTCGTGGAGAAATGGGTCACAAAGGGTTGTCCACAAGGCTCCATTTGTGGCCCATTCCTCTGGAACCTCGTCTTTGACGAGATGGTTGTCGAGAGGGAGGGCGAGCAGTGGGCAAAGGTGGCCTACGCAGACGACCTGGCAATCATAATTAAGGGGCAAAGTAGGAAACAAATAGAGGAACGAGCAAAAACAGCATTAGGCGAAGTCAGCAGGTGGACGAGACAGAACAAGCTTGCAATATCCCATCACAAAACAGTCGCCATGACCATCAGGGGCACTTTCGATAGGCACAGACCGCCTACCATACCATTTGAGGGCAAGAATATAAAGTTTGTCCAAGAGTTCACATATCTGGGAATAACCCTTGACGAAAGACTGTGGTTCACACCTCATGTGAGGAACATTCAGAAGAAGCTGGGTGAAGTCTCAGGTACACTCCTGAGGGTGACCAGAACAGAGTGGGGTCTGCAAAAGAAATCACTAAAACTAATATACCAAGGTCTCTGTCTCTCTGTTTGCAGGTATGGTGCAGCAGCGTGGGCAGATCGGACGAAGCACCGGTATGTCAAACGCATACTAGACTCAATCCAACGACCATTTCTTTTACAGATGACCAGAGCCTGCCGGACTGTGTCAACTGATGCTCTCCAAGTACTCACAGGGTGTATGCCACTTGATCTGGAGATAGTCAAAGCAGCCTTGCTATACCATACCAAACATGGAATGGCTGGCTCGGTTGCTGGGTTCCAGGTTCCAAGAGCTGTCATGGGGCAAAACCCTAGATCTATTGCTAACAAACATATAAACTGTATGTTGCAGGAAGAGTGGCAGGAAAGATGGAACAGGACACAGAATGGCAGGGAAACTTTTAGCTGGGTACCAAATGTGGAACTATGGCAGACAGGCTGGCGTGGGGGCTTGGTTCCACCATACTCCCTGACATGTCTTCTGACAGGCCACGGTCTGAAAAAGAAAATATATGAGCTGGGAATAGAAGACAATGGCAGATGCACATGTGGCGAGGAAGAAGACTCAAATCACATAGTCTACACCTGCACACTATACAACGAACCCAGAGAACAGCTTATGGGGGTAATGGGACCTGAATCCATCAGGTCAAAGGAAAATCTATTAAGGACAAAAGAAAGCTACTTAGCGATAAAGGAATTCGCAGAGGAAGCTTTCGATATTCGGGAAGTTGCGAGGATACTGCATAACACAGAGTAAGTATCACGATTTACTCCAGAAAAATCAGGAAGCGACCGAAGGAAGCTAATCTCAGCCTAGGGGAACAACAAAAGTTTCGAGACCCAATGATTCCGAAACAGCCCTAAATTCTTGGACACTTGGAGGACCATGGCTGAGAGTGGAGGGGTGAAGAGCTGCCTCTCAAAAAAACCACCAATGATACCTCTACATGGATCCTGGGCCACCAGTGGCAAGTAGGGTATGTCGGAGGGTTAGATGACCACCTGTATGGTCAGAAAATGGCTAAGATCCCAGGAAACTGGTGATCGACAGCATGTGGGCCTCGCCAGCCTGGGAACTACAGGTTGTCCCCCTGGGTCCCCTCATATGTACGAACATGCTGTAAGTGGATGCTATACTGCTGACGAAAGGGTCGCCGTCAGCAGTGGCGGCGCCGCCTCCACGTGGTTCCCCGTGGGCACCCCAAAGGGTGGCTAAAGGCGCTCTTCAAATGGAAGGTCCATTCCCCCAAAAATGGGGGTAGTTTTTGCAAGCTGGTTCCCTTTGTCGTGGTGGAGTTGGTTAGTGGACACGTGGGGGTGGACTTGAAGGGAGGATGAGCAGTAGCTCAGGGATCCCTGATGATATTCCACCTCTGGAAAGGGGAAACCCATCCCAGAGCTGCCATGTATGGTACTGTCCCTATACATGAGCTGCGAGCTGTACCAGTTACGAGCTAGAGACGCGATCGCGTTGCTCTCTGTACGAATGCCGATGCTGAGCGGTCAGCTAGGAGGCGCTCCATCCATGTCGGTACCGGTGAGCGTTGCACTCGCAGTCGCAAAAACGTATGGCAAGTATATTACTCGGAAGAGTCAATGACAGTCCACGCCCCCCTGCGTGGGAAGAGTCTTTCTAGGCCATGACCCACCGGAAGGGCGCAGCGTCCCCCACCCCAGACATGTGACGTCACACCATCGGTATTGACGACTAGACTGATTCCTTATAATCATTTGCCATACACCGGTGGAAGCTGCCGAGACGAGTAACTACATAGCGGGCTCGCCGTGTCACTAATGTACAGAGATACAACAGTTTCGACTGGAACCGGATTAAACGTATACACGGCGCTGATTAGTAATAGATAGAGCCATCAGAATACAGATAATGTATACAACTGTCCGTATACATGCTGAAAGACTCTGCTCACAATCACAACCACACGTCAGCCACACACCCTTATCACGCACTACTCTCTCCCTGTAACACGCACACAGACAATATGTAAGCACCAGCATGGAACAACACCCAGTGCATCCTCTCCGCCACATTAGACAATCCACACTGTCATAACCAGACTGGGAGGTCCACTCAGAAAACAGAATATCCCACCCACCCGACAACCACCATTGCTCAGCCAAGCCACCAACACCCACACATGTCCTACACAGGGGTGCACCCAACATCACAATACTGCCTCCTCTCACAGCACACAAACAATGGCAGGAATGAAAGACACAGGTCTGCCACAAGCATGGAATGAGAGCGCCGCCTGTCATGAGCCAAAGGTGCATCCTGACGTGGCAAATCAGATGATGCCGCAGGCATCCACTTACTATAATCACAATCAACAAACCGGCCGCCCCGCCCCCCCATTAAACCTTTCCTTACAACAATGTGTACCTTAACCTAACCTATGTCGTACCTTAACCTAACCTATGTCGTACCTTAACCTAACCTATGTCGTACCTTAACCTAACCTATGTCGTACCTTAACCTAACCTATGTCGTACCTTAACCTAACCTATGTCGTACCTTAACCTAACCTATGTCGTACCTTAACCTAACCTATGTCGTACCTTAACCTAACCTATGTCGTACCTTAACCTAACCTATGTCGTACCTTAACCTAACCTATGTCGTACCTTAACCTAACCTATGTCGTACCTTAACCTAACCTATGTCGTACCTTAACCTAACCTATGTCGTACCTTAACCTAACCTATGTCGTACCTTAACCTAACCTATGTCGTACCTTAACCTAACCTATGTCGTACCTTAACCTAACCTATGTCGTACCTTAACCTAACCTATGTCGTACCTTAACCTAACCTATATCGTACCTTAACCTAACCTGTATTGCGCCTTAACCTAACCTGTATTGCGCCTTAACCTAACCTGTATTGCGCCTTAACCTAACCTGTATTGCGCCTTAACCTAACCTGTATTGCGCCTTAACCTAACCTGTATTGCGCCTTAACCTAACCTGTATTGCGCCTTAACCTAACCTGTATTGCGCCTTAACCTAACCTGTATTGCGCCTTAACCTAACCTGTATTGCGCCTTAACCTAACCTGTATTGCGCCTTAACCTAACCTGTATTGCGCCTTAACCTAACCTGTATTGCGCCTTAACCTAACCTGTATTGCGCCTTAACCTAACCTGTATTGCGCCTTAACCTAACCTGTATTGCGCCTTAACCTAACCTGTATTGCGCCTTAACCTAACCTGTATTGCGCCTTAACCTAACCTGTATTGCGCCTTAACCTAACCTGTATTGCGCCTTAACCTAACCTGTATTGCGCCTTAACCTAACCTGTATTGCGCCTTAACCTAACCTGTATTGCGCCTTAACCTAACCTGTATTGCGCCTTAACCTAACCTGTATTGCGCCTTAACCTAACCTGTATTGCGCCTTAACCTAACCTGTATTGCGCCTTAACCTAACCTGTATTGCGCCTTAACCTAACCTGTATTGCGCCTTAACCTAACCTGTATTGCGCCTTAATGTAACCTATATTGCGCCTTAACGTAACCTATATTGCGCCTTAACGTAACCTATATTGCGCCTTAACGTAACCTATATTGCGCCTTAACGTAACCTATATTGCGCCTTAACGTAACCTATATTGCGCCTTAACGTAACCTATATTGCGCCTTAACGTAACCTATATTGCGCCTTAACGTAACCTATATTGCGCCTTAACGTAACCTATATTGCGCCTTAACGTAACCTATATTGCGCCGTAACGTAACCTATATTGCGCCGTAACGTAACCTATATTGTGCCTTAAGGTAACCTATATTGCGCCTTAACGTAACCCACGTTGCGCCGTAACGTAACCCACGTTGTGCCGTAACCCGACACACGTTGGGCCTTAACCCGACACACGTTGGGCCTTAACCCGACACACGTTGGGCCTTAACCCGACACACGTTGGGCCTTAACCCGACACACGTTGGGCCTTAACCCGACACACGTTGGGCCTTAACCCGACACACGTTGGGCCTTAACCCGACACACGTTGGGCCTTAACCCGACACACGTTGGGCCTTAACCCGACACACGTTGGGCCTTAACCCGACACACGTTGGGCCTTAACCCGACACACGTTGGGCCTTAACCCGACACACGTTGGGCCTTAACCCGACACACGTTGGGCCTTAACCCGACACACGTTGGGCCTTAACCCGACACACGTTGGGCCTTAACCCGACACACGTTGGGCCTTAACCCGACACACGTTGGGCCTTAACCCAACACACGTTGGGCCTTAACCTGCTCTGTAATTGTCATACGACGCGTTAAATTAGTGTAGTGTTGCCTAACTGCAACCCCCGCAATATAGTTTGCTACTCGCACTGCCCGGTCCCCAGTGTATCGCTTCATGTTAAACACCTTGCAGCTATACACTAATGTGGATGGCAGCAGGACGTACATGCTCAATGCCCTTTGCAGTTGTTCATTGGCATTTGCAGTTGTTCATTGGCATTTGCAGTTGTTCATTGGCATTCGCATGGCGAAGCACTTAGCCTACGCTGTGGTACGGCCTGTGTCAACTGTCCGCTGATGTTGTACGTCCAAATCACACACTGTACTGCACATTGGTCCTCATGTACTGAATGATACATCGTGGTACATGTGACCGTACAACGACTGCGCCAACAACGGCGAACCATGCGGTCCAAATGTTGTGCACTCAGCTACGTGTCGTCGCCCTATAAGAGCTGGATTGCAGTGTGGTATGCCCTGGATGGCGATCAGCATGAGCCGTCTGTTGATGTAGTGGCGCGTGTTGTCAGACGTAGTCGTCTCTTCTCACACACCGTGATAGCATGGTGCACTGCGTTCCACATCTGCGACATGCGACAGAGGCCGGTTGACAGTCGTTCGCGCAATGGACATCGCATACGTACGGGGGCCACCTTCCACGTGTTCGCGAAGCGTGCACATGTTGTTGCGTGTATGTGGGCAGACATAGTGTGTCGTGACACCTGACACAGGCATGCAACAATCGTTGAATTTGCAAATGGCGATGGACGCCTACGTTTGCTGGTGACGTTACGCAAATGAACAACTGGTAAACCGTTGTGGTGCGGTTGTTCTCGCTAGAGGTGAATCAGTGATGGCGACGATCGGTTGAGCTACCAACCGGTTGTTCCAGCGATACCCACCATGCCCACGAACGTGAATGGCATCTGGGTGTGAAGCGATACGCGGCGGTGGCTGGGTGGGACCGTCCCCGGCCGGTGAGGGGGGGCCTCCCGGCGTGCTGGCCGCGCGGTGCGTGGGCGCACGCGCTACAGCCGGCTGGTGGGGGCGGCCAGTGGCAGGCGCGCCGGCCGACGGAGGCGGCAGGCGGCGCAGCTGCGCGCCGGCGCACCCTGCACGCGGCGCCGTGCGGCCAAAGTAGGTCCTCGCGGGCCCGGTGCGAAGCGCGGTGGACATCTGCAGTGTGCTGGTCCGATTGAGGACTGTGTGCGCTGAGGATGCGCCGCCGCCCGGCGCTCGGCGCCGCGACGCCGTCTGCTGCTCGGTCGCCTCTGCGGTTCTCGCAGGTGGTTTGTATCGCAGCTGTGCGGACGTGTTGGCGCGTGCGCTGTGCTGGGAGAGTTCGCTTCGGCACCCAAGTGGGGCTTTTGTCCTTCTGTGGCGCTGGCGTTGGAGCTGCCGGTCACCGTAGGTGGCGCGTGTTGTCTCCCGCCGGCAATGCCACGACAGCACGCTCCCGGGCCTCTGTCGGCAGCGGCAAGCTCAGTTGGGAGCACGGGTGGTCGCACCTAAAGCGTCTACTCGCCAAACTCCGGGCGATTGCGCCTCTCTCGAACCCGACCAAGTACTTAGGACGGCGCTGCGCGCCGCCGGGACCTGAGAGGGTTTCGAGGTGTATGGTGCAGGGGAGCTCAGCCTCCTCCTGTTTGCAGAATAATTGAGCGGACGCTTGCGTGTTCGCGCGGGCCCCCGGGACACACTCCCGGGCGGCCGGCTGCTCAGCTCTAGTTGACGCAGCTCCCTGGTTGATCCTGCCAGTAGTCATATGCTTGTCTCAAAGATTAAGCCATGCATGTCTCAGTACAAGCCGCATTAAGGTGAAACCGCGAATGGCTCATTAAATCAGTTATGGTTCCTTAGATCGTACCCACGTTACTTGGATAACTGTGGTAATTCTAGAGCTAATACATGCAAACAGAGTCCCGACCAGAGATGGAAGGGACGCTTTTATTAGATCAAAACCAATCGGTCGGCTCGTCCGGTCCGTTTGCCTTGGTGACTCTGAATAACTTTGGGCTGATCGCACGGTCCTCGTACCGGCGACGCATCTTTCAAATGTCTGCCTTATCAACTGTCGATGGTAGGTTCTGCGCCTACCATGGTTGTAACGGGTAACGGGGAATCAGGGTTCGATTCCGGAGAGGGAGCCTGAGAAACGGCTACCACATCCAAGGAAGGCAGCAGGCGCGCAAATTACCCACTCCCGGCACGGGGAGGTAGTGACGAAAAATAACGATACGGGACTCATCCGAGGCCCCGTAATCGGAATGAGTACACTTTAAATCCTTTAACGAGTATCTATTGGAGGGCAAGTCTGGTGCCAGCAGCCGCGGTAATTCCAGCTCCAATAGCGTATATTAAAGTTGTTGCGGTTAAAAAGCTCGTAGTTGGATTTGTGTCCCACGCTGTTGGTTCACCGCCCGTCGGTGTTTAACTGGCATGTATCGTGGGACGTCCTGCCGGTGGGGCGAGCTGAAGGCGTGCGACGCGCCTCGTGCGTGCTCGTGCGTCCCGAGGCGGACCCCGTTGCAATCCTACCAGGGTGCTCTTGAGTGAGTGTCTCGGTGGGCCGGCACGTTTACTTTGAACAAATTAGAGTGCTTAAAGCAGGCAAGCCCGCCTGAATACTGTGTGCATGGAATAATGGAATAGGACCTCGGTTCTATTTTGTTGGTTTTCGGAACCCGAGGTAATGATTAATAGGGACAGGCGGGGGCATTCGTATTGCGACGTTAGAGGTGAAATTCTTGGATCGTCGCAAGACGAACAGAAGCGAAAGCATTTGCCAAGTATGTTTTCATTAATCAAGAACGAAAGTTAGAGGTTCGAAGGCGATCAGATACCGCCCTAGTTCTAACCATAAACGATGCCAGCCAGCGATCCGCCGCAGTTCCTCCGATG
>NW_026047399.1:1095000-1097500 GCF_023864345.2 Schistocerca serialis cubense
GGCGGCCTCCGCACTCCCGGGGCGTCTCGTCCTCATTGCGAGGTGAGGTGCACCTAGAGCGTACACGTTGGGACCCGAAAGATGGTGAACTATGCCTGGCCAGGACGAAGTCAGGGGAAACAATGATGGAGGTCCGTAGCGATTCTGACGTGCAAATCGATCGTCGGAGCTGGGTATAGGGGCGAAAGACTAATCGAACCATCTAGTAGCTGGTTCCCTCCGAAGTTTCCCTCAGGATAGCTGGTGCTCGTACGAGTCTCATCCGGTAAAGCGAATGATTAGAGGCCTTGGGGCCGAAACGACCTCAACCTATTCTCAAACTTTAAATGGGTGAGATCTCCGGCTTGCTTGATATGCTGAAGCCGCGAGCAAACGACTCGGATCGGAGTGCCAAGTGGGCCACTTTTGGTAAGCAGAACTGGCGCTGTGGGATGAACCAAACGCCGAGTTAAGGCGCCCGAATCGACGCTCATGGGAAACCATGAAAGGCGTTGGTTGCTTAAGACAGCAGGACGGTGGCCATGGAAGTCGGAATCCGCTAAGGAGTGTGTAACAACTCACCTGCCGAAGCAACTAGCCCTGAAAATGGATGGCGCTGAAGCGTCGTGCCTATACTCGGCCGTCAGTCTGGCAGTCATGGCCGGTCCTTGCGGCCGGCCGCGAAGCCCTGACGAGTAGGAGGGTCGCGGCGGTGGGCGCAGAAGGGTCTGGGCGTGAGCCTGCCTGGAGCCGCCGTCGGTGCAGATCTTGGTGGTAGTAGCAAATACTCCAGCGAGGCCCTGGAGGGCTGACGCGGAGAAGGGTTTCGTGTGAACAGCCGTTGCACACGAGTCAGTCGATCCTAAGCCCTAGGAGAAATCCGATGTTGATGGGGGCCGTCATAGCATGATGCACTTTGTGCTGGCCCCCGTTGGGCGAAAGGGAATCCGGTTCCTATTCCGGAACCCGGCAGCGGAACCGATACAAGTCGGGCCCCTCTTTTAGAGATGCTCGTCGGGGTAACCCAAAAGGACCCGGAGACGCCGTCGGGAGATCGGGGAAGAGTTTTCTTTTCTGCATGAGCGTTCGAGTTCCCTGGAATCCTCTAGCAGGGAGATAGGGTTTGGAACGCGAAGAGCACCGCAGTTGCGGCGGTGTCCCGATCTTCCCCTCGGACCTTGAAAATCCGGGAGAGGGCCACGTGGAGGTGTCGCGCCGGTTCGTACCCATATCCGCAGCAGGTCTCCAAGGTGAAGAGCCTCTAGTCGATAGAATAATGTAGGTAAGGGAAGTCGGCAAATTGGATCCGTAACTTCGGGATAAGGATTGGCTCTGAGGATCGGGGCGTGTCGGGCTTGGTCGGGAAGTGGGTCAGCGCTAACGTGCCGGGCCTGGGCGAGGTGAGTGCCGTAGGGGTGCCGGTAAGTGCGGGCGTTTAGCGCGGGCGTGGTCTGCTCTCGCCGTTGGTTGGCCTCGTGCTGGCCGGCGGTGCAGGATGCGCGCGCCTGCGCGGCGTTCGCGCCCCGGTGCTTCAACCTGCGTGCAGGATCCGAGCTCGGTCCCGTGCCTTGGCCTCCCACGGATCTTCCTTGCTGCGAGGCCGCGTCCGCCTTAGCGTGCTCCTCCGGGGGCGCGCGGGGTGCGCGGATTCTCTTCGGCCGCCATTCAACGATCAACTCAGAACTGGCACGGACTGGGGGAATCCGACTGTCTAATTAAAACAAAGCATTGCGATGGCCCTAGCGGGTGTTGACGCAATGTGATTTCTGCCCAGTGCTCTGAATGTCAACGTGAAGAAATTCAAGCAAGCGCGGGTAAACGGCGGGAGTAACTATGACTCTCTTCCTTGGGTTATAGTTACAGGGAGAGTGATGCGCAATACATGGGCCTAGCCCTCTTAGCCTCTCCTCTCCTGCGGTCTTCTCCCCTTCTCGTGGGCCCGCTGATTTTTGCAGAGTGGAAGACCGCACCAGGGGCTTGGGGGGGTTACCAGCCCCCCCTCGCATTATCCCTTTATAGTTGGGGGCAGCCGACAAGAAACAAGAGATGGTGGCCCTTCCGCTGAAGGTGCCACCCCAGCTACCCCAGCACCTATCCGGCCAACCGGCCGTAACGAAAATGCGATAGTTTGTGTAGCTCCCTTTGCTTGCAGTGAGTGCCACCGCACTTTTACCACGAAGAACGGTCTCGGGGTCCATCGCCGCCGCCAACACCCTGCGGCCGCCAACGCTGAGATCGTGACGGAGAGGCATCGCGCGAGGTGGACGGAGGAAGAAGTCCTGTCGCTCGCCAAGGCAGAGGCCGAACTGTTCCTGGAGAGGGACGCCCGGTTCTTCTTTGTAAATCAAGAACTTACCAGGATGTTCCCCGACCGAACGCTTGAGGCAATCAAGTGCCGACGGCGGCAAGCTGCCCACAAGCAGCTTGTCCGCCAATTCATGGAGGCACTTGAGATCGGTCGGGGTGAAGAGCCGGCGTCCCGCCGTGGAGCAGCGAGCTCGCTGCCTGACGCGGGCGAGGC
>NW_026047399.1:1102500-1120000 GCF_023864345.2 Schistocerca serialis cubense
ATCGCCATCTATGAAAATACGGCGAAACCACATGCAATACCTCCATCTATGCGAATCTGACAACACTACGTCCGCCATGTCGAGCGCACCACAAAACACAGCGCCATCTGTAGGTCTCCCGCGGCATGACGTCCTGCAACGACGATACCGCCATCTATGAGACGCCAAGCCGACCAAGACATCGATGGGCCCACAGTGCCCATCTTTCGACCCCACCCACAAAGCCTGCGTCCTCTGTCGACCACAGCACCCCAACGCCAGCGCCTCTGCCGCACGAAATCGTGGACCGGCAATCACTCCACCTGCGCCCCACTCCAACCGCCCAACTCGCAACTCCAGCGGATGAACGGCGGACTTTTCCCGCAGTCGCAATGTGCAATCCACCCCTATAACATGCGTTTCATGAAGAGGTACGTCCATCTCCGGCGGTACACCGAAAGGTTACCGCCCTTCGATAGTGCCGTTTTCGCGCTAATCGAAGTGCTAGGGTTTACAGGAGCCAGCCAGCCAGCAGCAGTTCCCGGTCCCGGCCTGCAGCGGTGGTCCCGCAGCCAGCCAGCCAGCCAGCCAGCCAGCCAGCCAGCAAGCCAGCCAGCCAGCCCTCCGGTGCCAGCAGCAGTCCAGCCAGCAGCAGTCCTGCCAGCAGCAGCAGCCGCAGCAGCAGCAGCAGCAGCAGCAGCAGCAGCAGCCGCCGCCGCCGCCCCGGCCCAGTCCGCGGCAGCAGCGTCCCTGCCTCTCGCCGTCGCCGTCGCCGTCGCCGTCGCCGTCGCCGTCGCCGTCGCCTCCCAGTGTGTGTCCTGTCCCTTTAGTGCTGTGTTTTTCTTTCTTCTTCTTGTCGTCATGTCCGCCCCCACCACCACCGTCACTACTACCACCACCGCCATCGTGTATACGTCCCCTTCCGCCGCCACCACCACTATCACTTGGTGTGCCCAGTCCCACCCCCCTCCTTCCATCCCTCCCCTCCTCTCTATCCCTTCGCCCTCGCTCTTTGTCGCCCCCTCTCCCGCCTCTTCCTCTCGTTCTGATCCTTTCCCCCCCCTCCCCCAGCCTGTCACTGCAGCTCCGGCTAGGGTGGTGGCCCGTCGGGCCACTGCCCACGCCCAGCTCTCCCCGTCGCCGTCGCCGCCATCGCCATCACCGCCACCACCGTCATCGTCACCATCACCATCACTGCCACATTCGCCTGCACCGTCACAGTCACTCTCTCCGGCGCCGACTGCTGCGTCCGTGCCGGGACCTGTCCCTTCCCGCCACCTCCCCATCGTTCCCGTCCCTCATGTCACCACCCGCCCATCTGCCGCTGTCAAACGCCCTAGTGGCGCCTCCACTTCCTCTGCTCCTAAAAAGGCTCCACCCCGCCCCCCATCCCCACCCCAAAATGCCATGGACGTCTCCCCACCAGGCCCCGCTCCCTCCTCCTCCTCCTCCCCACCCGGTCTCTACAAATATCTCCTGTCCCATCCCGATCCTTCCTTCCTCGAGGCCCGGAATCTCTCCCTCCTCCTCCGCCAACATTTCCCTGGCGCCCCCATATCTCTCCTTACTCCCAGACGGGATTCTGTTCTTCTCTCGTCCCCCAGCCCCACCCTCCATACTGACATCCTCTCCCGCCTCCCCATCACCCGTTTTGGTCCTCACGCCACCCTCACCCCTGCTCCCTCCCCATCTCCTACCCGCCAACCCCAACCCCCGCGTCGCCCGCCGACCCTCACCGCCGTGATCACTCGGCTTAGCCCGTCGATCACGGAGGAGGAGGTGCTGGCGGAGCTGAAGGCCCATCCCACCCTGGAGGTGCGGGCAGTCCGCCGCATTTTCAACGCGACCGGCCCCACCCGCCTTATGCGGGTTTTCTCTGAGGACGCCCCCTCCATTGACCGTCTCCTGAAGGAGGGTGCCCTCCTCTTCAATCAGCGGTTCAAAGTCGACCCCTCCCGCTCCCCCCCTCAATCCCTGCGCTGCCAGAGATGTCTGCGCTACAATGCACATCCAACAGCCGAGTGCCGCGAGGCCCCCACCTGCCCGCATTGTCGGCAAGCGCACTTCCTCCGGCAGTGCCCCAACCTCCAATCCCCTCCCTCCTGTAATACCTGCAGCCTCCCCCACCCCACCTACTCCCAAAAATGTAAAGCCCGACCTCCTCCTACCACTCCTGAACTCACCGTCCCTGTCCGTCCCCTGGACGCCCCCACCCCTCCTGGCAATTCCCTTCGTCCCCCCCCCACTGCTGAGGACATCATCAGGTTCCTCACCATTGTCCTCCAAAACGTCCATCCCTTTCAGCGCCCCCACACCTTACAACAGATCTCCCTCGCCGCCCGTTCCATATTCCACCTTAAAATGTACGCCACCTTTTCCAATAACCAGGCCCATTTCACCTTCTCCCGCCTTGACACCCTCGTCTAAGTCCTTCCAATGGCGCGACAGCATCGTATCCTTTTCAACAATATCCGCTCCCTTCCCGCCAACAAGAACCTCTTCCTGCACACCCTTGCTACCCACCGTGTGGATGCCTTCCTCCTTAATGAAACCTTCCTCCAACCCCACCACTCCATCCACACCTCCCCCTATCTCCTCCACCGCTCCGATAATCCCCTCCCAGTTGCGCGTGGCGGAGTTGCCATTGGCCACCACCGCCAGATCCCCGTTCGGCTCCAGCCTCTCCTTCCCGACCCCACCGAACACCTGATCCTTAGTCTCTTCTTCCCCGGCCTTACCATTACCTGTGCCACCATCTATGTCCGCCCCAACGCCCCTCTTCCTTTCGACTTCCTCTCCCACATCGACCGTACCTTCTCCTCCTATGTGATCGCCGCCGACCTCAACATCCATAGTCGCTCCGCTGCCCAGTTACGGCGGTGGCATCGGTTCCTCTCCTCCCTTCAAGGCGACCTCATCCCCATCCCCCAGCGCACCCGTCCCGAATCCAACTCCACTCCCGATGTTATCCTCTCCTCCCCCAACCTCCTTGGTCGCATTACGGTGGATGTCCTGGAGCCTATTGGTAGCGACCATCTCCCTGTCCTCCTCACCGTGTCAGACGGCCGTCGCCCCCGCCCCGACCCTCGTCATGACCCTCCCCCTAAGTACATCCATGACTATTCCCGTGCCAACTGGAATGCCTACCGGGATACCCTCTCCACTCAGGTCGATAGCCACCCTCTCGCCTACCGCCGTCCCGATGATGTCACCCATGCCGCCTCCTTTCTCCAGCAGACCTTGTCTGAGGCCGTGGAGGCCCACGTCCCTACTGTTGCCGTCCACCCCCACCGTCCTACCTTACCACCACAGGCCGTCCTCCTCCTCCGTGAATCCCGTCGTCTCTACCGTGCCTTCCTCCGCACGCGTGACCCGGACACCCTACGACGCCACCGGCAACTACAGCGACACATTCGAAATTTGCTCGCGGCCAAGAAACGCCGGGACTGGCGACAGACATGCACCCGTCTAAATGCTACCCTCCCTATAAACTCGTCCAAGTTCTGGACCGCCTTCCGTCGCCTTACCGGAACTAAACCCTCCCCCTACTATCCTCTTCTCCACGATGATCACCCCTTCCCTGACGCCCTTAGTAAGGCCAATCACTTTGCCTCCTACCTGTCCGATGTGTTTTCCATCCCTGATGATCCCCAGTTCGATTACTCCCTCTTCCCAGATATCCGCGATCGAACTGACACCTCTGTCCCTCCCCTCGCTCCTGGTTTCCAGTACTTGGACAACATTCCACACACGGACCTTAATGCCCCCATCACCACACAGGATCTCATCGATACACTCCGCACCAAACGCAACACCGCTCCTGGTCACGATCGTGTTACCTACCGTCACCTTCGTGAAGCTCCTGTCTCTTTTCTCTCCACCCTGGCCAGGCTCTACAATGTAGTCCTGTCCACCGGTTACTACCCCGACCTGTGGAAAACCTCCCGTATCCTCATGTTCCTCAAACCTGGCAAACCGCCGTCCGCCGTCTCCTCCTACCGTCCCATCAGCCTTACCTCGGTCTTCAGCAAGGTCCTGGAATCTATCCTCACCCGCCGCATCCACCAGCATCTCCGCCAGCACCGTCTCCTCCCCGTTACCCAGTGTGGCTTTCGGCCGTCCTTCTCTTCCGACGATCTTCTCCTTCACCTCACTCATCTCCTTTCCGAACAGCTCAATTCCCGTCGCTCCGCAATCTTCCTCTCTCTTGACCTCGAACGCGCCTATGACCGCGTATGGCATTCCGGTCTCCTCTTCAAGCTCCAAACCTTCGCCCTTCCCATTAACTACGTTCGTCTGATCGGTTCCTTTCTCTCCCGCCGTCCTTCCTATGTCACCATCCATAACACCGATTCCTACACCTTTTTCCCCTCCGCCGGTGTGCCCCAAGGCTCCGTCCTCTCCCCCCTTCTGTACTTGTTGTACACGGCGGACATGCCGCCGCCGTCACCCCCCGTCCACCTTCTCCAGTTTGCCGATGACACCGCCTTCCTTGCCCTTGCCCCCACCCTGCGACGCTCCCAACACCTTCTCCAATCCCATCTTGACCGGTTCACCGCTTGGTGCAACCAGTGGTTGCTCAAGGTCAATCCTTCCAAAACCCAGGCGATCATTGTAGGCAAAACCACTCCCTCCTTCCGCCTCCTTGATTTCTATCTCACCGTTTATGGCCGTCCCATCGCTCTCACCCCCACCCTTAAGTACCTTGGCGTCACCCTCGACCGTCGCCTCTCCTGGACTCCCCATCTCCAGACAATCCAAGCCAAGGCACGTTCCCGACTCCGTCTCCTCAAGCTCCTTTCCGGCCGAACGTGGGGTCTGGACCCCTCCACCATCCTCCGCACCTATAAGTCCCTCATCCGCCCTATCCTCTGTTACGCCCATCCCGCCTGGATCTCCGCCCCCCCTTCCTTTTATAAATCCCTCCAAATCCTTGAACGCCATGCTCTCCGCCTTGCCTATCGCATCCGTCTCCCTTCCCCCACGCGGATCCTGTATGACCTTATCCCCTTCCCCCACCTCCTCCTCTTCCTCGAAAGGCTACGCATCCTATACACCTCCCGTAAACTCGATCCTCCTCACCCGCTCGTCTCCCCGATCCTCTCCCACCCCCGCCCGCTGCCGCGCCTGTACTCCCATGTCCCACCCGGTCTCCATCTCTCCACCCTCCTTACCCTCTCCCAAGGTGGTTTCCGCCAGCTCCCTCTCCCTGATGATGTCCTCGTCCCCTCCATCTACCCCTCCTATCAACTTTGACCCTGCCCCCCGTCCCTCCTGGTGTCCTTTCCCTGCGGCACCCTCCCTCCTTTCTCTTCCCTTCCCTTCTCTCTCCTTTTCCCCCATCCCCTCCCTCCACCCCTCTTCTTCCGGGCTTCCCCTCCCCCTTCCTCCCTCCCCCCCTCTTTCCCCTGCCCGTGGCGTCCCTGCTCACCCCTCTCGCTTTCCCTCTCCCCCTCCTCCTCCTCCTCCTCCTCCTCCTCCTCCTCCTCCTCTCTTGGCAGGTCCCCGGACTCGCACACGCATCGTGAACTTTCGCGCGCCGGAGATCATCGCCCTCGGATTAGTGTCTGTGCCGTCGTGTCTGTGCCTCAGTGTTTTTCGCCGTCCACGCTCCTTCGTTCACGTGTGTCATCTACCTCGTCAGTGCTTGTGCCCAGTGCCGACGGTTTTTCTTGTTTGTTTCGTCAAGTGTGAACGGCTTCATGTTTTTTTTAACTATTGTATCTCCTGTTTTTTAACCGCCATTCTGTTACTTGTCTGTCTCCCTTTCTTTTTTCTTGTACTGCCTATGGCTGAAGAGCGGAGTACACTGTTCCGCTGCCAGCCCACCTTGTATGGGGTGTCCAAATTACAATAAAGAAAAAAAAAAAAAAAAAAAAAAAAAAGAGGTACGTCCAATATGCGACATTCCCGCTGTCCCTATACATGAGCTGCGAGCTGTACCAGTTACGAGCTAGAGACGCGATCGCGTTGCTCTCTGTACGAATGCCGATGCTGAGCGGTCAGCTAGGAGGCGCTCCATCCATGTCGGTACCGGTGAGCGTTGCACTCGCAGTCGCAAAAACGTACGGCAAGTATATTACTCGGAAGAGTCAATGACAGTCCACGCCCCCCTGCGTGGGAAGAGTCTTTCTAGGCCATGACCCACCGGAAGGGCGCAGCGTCCCCCACCCCAGACATGTGACGTCACACCATCGGTATTGACGACTAGACTGATTCCTTATAATCATTTGCCATACACCGGTGGAAGCTGCCGAGACGAGTAACTACATAGCGGGCTCGCCGTGTCACTAATGTACAGAGATACAACAGTTTCGACTGGAACCGGATTAAACGTATACACGGCGCTGATTAGTAATAGATAGAGCCATCAGAATACAGATAATGTATACAACTGTCCGTATACATGCTGAAAGACTCTGCTCACAATCACAACCACACGTCAGCCACACACCCTTATCACGCACTACTCTCTCCCTGTAACACGCACACAGACAATATGTAAGCACCAGCATGGAACAACACCCAGTGCATCCTCTCCGCCACATTAGACAATCCACACTGTCATAACCAGACTGGGAGGTCCACTCAGAAAACAGAATATCCCACCCACCCGACAACCACCATTGCTCAGCCAAGCCACCAACACCCACACATGTCCTACACAGGGGTGCACCCAACATCACAATACTGCCTCCTCTCACAGCACACAAACAATGGCAGGAATGAAAGACACAGGTCTGCCACAAGCATGGAATGAGAGCGCCGCCTGTCATGAGCCAAAGGTGCATCCTGACGTGGCAAATCAGATGATGCCGCAGGCATCCACTTACTATAATCACAATCAACAAACCGGCCGCCCCGCCCCCCCATTAAACCTTTCCTTACAACAATGTGTACCTTAACCTAACCTATGTCGTACCTTAACCTAACCTATGTCGTACCTTAACCTAACCTATGTCGTACCTTAACCTAACCTATGTCGTACCTTAACCTAACCTATGTCGTACCTTAACCTAACCTATGTCGTACCTTAACCTAACCTATGTCGTACCTTAACCTAACCTATGTCGTACCTTAACCTAACCTATGTCGTACCTTAACCTAACCTATGTCGTACCTTAACCTAACCTATGTCGTACCTTAACCTAACCTATGTCGTACCTTAACCTAACCTATGTCGTACCTTAACCTAACCTATGTCGTACCTTAACCTAACCTATGTCGTACCTTAACCTAACCTATGTCGTACCTTAACCTAACCTGTATTGCGCCTTAACCTAACCTGTATTGCGCCTTAACCTAACCTGTATTGCGCCTTAACCTAACCTGTATTGCGCCTTAACCTAACCTGTATTGCGCCTTAACCTAACCTGTATTGCGCCTTAACCTAACCTGTATTGCGCCTTAACCTAACCTGTATTGCGCCTTAACCTAACCTGTATTGCGCCTTAACCTAACCTGTATTGCGCCTTAACCTAACCTGTATTGCGCCTTAACCTAACCTGTATTGCGCCTTAACCTAACCTGTATTGCGCCTTAACCTAACCTGTATTGCGCCTTAACCTAACCTGTATTGCGCCTTAACCTAACCTGTATTGCGCCTTAACCTAACCTGTATTGCGCCTTAACCTAACCTGTATTGCGCCTTAACCTAACCTGTATTGCGCCTTAACCTAACCTGTATTGCACCTTAACCTAACCTGTATTGCGCCTTAACCTAACCTGTATTGCGCCTTAACCTAACCTGTATTGCGCCTTAACCTAACCTGTATTGCGCCTTAACCTAACCTGTATTGCGCCTTAACCTAACCTGTATTGCGCCTTAACCTAACCTGTATTGCGCCTTAACCTAACCTGTATTGCGCCTTAACCTAACCTGTATTGCGCCTTAACCTAACCTGTATTGCGCCTTAACCTAACCTGTATTGCGCCTTAACCTAACCTGTATTGCGCCTTAACGTAACCTATATTGCGCCTTAACGTAACCTATATTGCGCCTTAACGTAACCTATATTGCGCCTTAACGTAACCTATATTGCGCCTTAACGTAACCTATATTGCGCCTTAACGTAACCTATATTGCGCCTTAACGTAACCTATATTGCGCCTTAACGTAACCTATATTGCGCCTTAACGTAACCTATATTGCGCCTTAACGTAACCTATATTGCGCCGTAACGTAACCTATATTGCGCCGTAACGTAACCTATATTGCGCCTTAACGTAACCTATATTGCGCCTTAACGTAACCCACGTTGCGCCGTAACGTAACCCACGTTGTGCCGTAACCCGACACACGTTGGGCCTTAACCCGACACACGTTGGGCCTTAACCCGACACACGTTGGGCCTTAACCCGACACACGTTGGGCCTTAACCCGACACACGTTGGGCCTTAACCCGACACACGTTGGGCCTTAACCCGACACACGTTGGGCCTTAACCCGACACACGTTGGGCCTTAACCCGACACACGTTGGGCCTTAACCCGACACACGTTGGGCCTTAACCCGACACACGTTGGGCCTTAACCCGACACACGTTGGGCCTTAACCCAACACACGTTGGGCCTTAACCCAACACACGTTGGGCCTTAACCCAACACACGTTGGGCCTTAACCTGCTCTGTAATTGTCATACGACGCGTTAAATTAGTGTAGTGTTGCCTAACTGCAACCCCCGCAATATAGTTTGCTACTCGCACTGCCCGGTCCCCAGTGTATCGCTTCATGTTAAACACCTTGCAGCTATACACTAATGTGGATGGCAGCAGGACGTACATGCTCAATGCCCTTTGCAGTTGTTCATTGGCATTTGCAGTTGTTCATTGGCATTTGCAGTTGTTCATTGGCATTCGCATGGCGAAGCACTTAGCCTACGCTGTGGTACGGCCTGTGTCAACTGTCCGCTGATGTTGTACGTCCAAATCACACACTGTACTGCACATTGGTCCTCATGTACTGAATGATACATCGTGGTACATGTGACCGTACAACGACTGCGCCAACAACGGCGAACCATGCGGTCCAAATGTTGTGCACTCAGCTACGTGTCGTCGCCCTATAAGAGCTGGATTGCAGTGTGGTATGCCCTGGATGGCGATCAGCATGAGCCGTCTGTTGATGTAGTGGCGCGTGTTGTCAGACGTAGTCGTCTCTTCTCACACACCGTGATAGCATGGTGCACTGCGTTCCACATCTGCGACATGCGACAGAGGCCGGTTGACAGTCGTTCGCGCAATGGACATCGCATACGTACGGGGGCCACCTTCCACGTGTTCGCGAAGCGTGCACATGTTGTTGCGTGTATGTGGGCAGACATAGTGTGTCGTGACACCTGACACAGGCATGCAACAATCGTTGAATTTGCAAATGGCGATGGACGCCTACGTTTGCTGGTGACGTTACGCAAATGAACAACTGGTAAACCGTTGTGGTGCGGTTGTTCTCGCTAGAGGTGAATCAGTGATGGCGACGATCGGTTGAGCTACCAACCGGTTGTTCCAGCGATACCCACCATGCCCACGAACGTGAATGGCATCTGGGTGTGAAGCGATACGCGGCGGTGGCTGGGTGGGACCGTCCCCGGCCGGTGAGGGGGGGCCTCCCGGCGTGCTGGCCGCGCGGTGCGTGGGCGCACGCGCTACAGCCGGCTGGTGGGGGCGGCCAGTGGCAGGCGCGCCGGCCGACGGAGGCGGCAGGCGGCGCAGCTGCGCGCCGGCGCACCCTGCACGCGGCGCCGTGCGGCCAAAGTAGGTCCTCGCGGGCCCGGTGCGAAGCGCGGTGGACATCTGCAGTGTGCTGGTCCGATTGAGGACTGTGTGCGCTGAGGATGCGCCGCCGCCCGGCGCTCGGCGCCGCGACGCCGTCTGCTGCTCGGTCGCCTCTGCGGTTCTCGCAGGTGGTTTGTATCGCAGCTGTGCGGACGTGTTGGCGCGTGCGCTGTGCTGGGAGAGTTCGCTTCGGCACCCAAGTGGGGCTTTTGTCCTTCTGTGGCGCTGGCGTTGGAGCTGCCGGTCACCGTAGGTGGCGCGTGTTGTCTCCCGCCGGCAATGCCACGACAGCACGCTCCCGGGCCTCTGTCGGCAGCGGCAAGCTCAGTTGGGAGCACGGGTGGTCGCACCTAAAGCGTCTACTCGCCAAACTCCGGGCGATTGCGCCTCTCTCGAACCCGACCAAGTACTTAGGACGGCGCTGCGCGCCGCCGGGACCTGAGAGGGTTTCGAGGTGTATGGTGCAGGGGAGCTCAGCCTCCTCCTGTTTGCAGAATAATTGAGCGGACGCTTGCGTGTTCGCGCGGGCCCCCGGGACACACTCCCGGGCGGCCGGCTGCTCAGCTCTAGTTGACGCAGCTCCCTGGTTGATCCTGCCAGTAGTCATATGCTTGTCTCAAAGATTAAGCCATGCATGTCTCAGTACAAGCCGCATTAAGGTGAAACCGCGAATGGCTCATTAAATCAGTTATGGTTCCTTAGATCGTACCCACGTTACTTGGATAACTGTGGTAATTCTAGAGCTAATACATGCAAACAGAGTCCCGACCAGAGATGGAAGGGACGCTTTTATTAGATCAAAACCAATCGGTCGGCTCGTCCGGTCCGTTTGCCTTGGTGACTCTGAATAACTTTGGGCTGATCGCACGGTCCTCGTACCGGCGACGCATCTTTCAAATGTCTGCCTTATCAACTGTCGATGGTAGGTTCTGCGCCTACCATGGTTGTAACGGGTAACGGGGAATCAGGGTTCGATTCCGGAGAGGGAGCCTGAGAAACGGCTACCACATCCAAGGAAGGCAGCAGGCGCGCAAATTACCCACTCCCGGCACGGGGAGGTAGTGACGAAAAATAACGATACGGGACTCATCCGAGGCCCCGTAATCGGAATGAGTACACTTTAAATCCTTTAACGAGTATCTATTGGAGGGCAAGTCTGGTGCCAGCAGCCGCGGTAATTCCAGCTCCAATAGCGTATATTAAAGTTGTTGCGGTTAAAAAGCTCGTAGTTGGATTTGTGTCCCACGCTGTTGGTTCACCGCCCGTCGGTGTTTAACTGGCATGTATCGTGGGACGTCCTGCCGGTGGGGCGAGCTGAAGGCGTGCGACGCGCCTCGTGCGTGCTCGTGCGTCCCGAGGCGGACCCCGTTGCAATCCTACCAGGGTGCTCTTGAGTGAGTGTCTCGGTGGGCCGGCACGTTTACTTTGAACAAATTAGAGTGCTTAAAGCAGGCAAGCCCGCCTGAATACTGTGTGCATGGAATAATGGAATAGGACCTCGGTTCTATTTTGTTGGTTTTCGGAACCCGAGGTAATGATTAATAGGGACAGGCGGGGGCATTCGTATTGCGACGTTAGAGGTGAAATTCTTGGATCGTCGCAAGACGAACAGAAGCGAAAGCATTTGCCAAGTATGTTTTCATTAATCAAGAACGAAAGTTAGAGGTTCGAAGGCGATCAGATACCGCCCTAGTTCTAACCATAAACGATGCCAGCCAGCGATCCGCCGCAGTTCCTCCGATGACTCGGCGGGCAGCCTCCGGGAAACCAAAGCTTTTGGGTTCCGGGGGAAGTATGGTTGCAAAGCTGAAACTTAAAGGAATTGACGGAAGGGCACCACCAGGAGTGGAGCCTGCGGCTTAATTTGACTCAACACGGGAAACCTCACCAGGCCCGGACACCGGAAGGATTGACAGATTGATAGCTCTTTCTTGATTCGGTGGGTGGTGGTGCATGGCCGTTCTTAGTTGGTGGAGCGATTTGTCTGGTTAATTCCGATAACGAACGAGACTCTAGCCTGCTAACTAGTCGCGTGACATCCTTCGTGCTGTCAGCGATTACTTTTCTTCTTAGAGGGACAGGCGGCTTCTAGCCGCACGAGATTGAGCAATAACAGGTCTGTGATGCCCTTAGATGTTCTGGGCCGCACGCGCGCTACACTGAAGGAATCAGCGTGTCTTCCTAGGCCGAAAGGTCGGGGTAACCCGCTGAACCTCCTTCGTGCTAGGGATTGGGGCTTGCAATTGTTCCCCATGAACGAGGAATTCCCAGTAAGCGCGAGTCATAAGCTCGCGTTGATTACGTCCCTGCCCTTTGTACACACCGCCCGTCGCTACTACCGATTGAATGATTTAGTGAGGTCTTCGGACTGGTACGCGGCATTGACTCTGTCGTTGCCGATGCTACCGGAAAGATGACCAAACTTGATCATTTAGAGGAAGTAAAAGTCGTAACAAGGTTTCAGTAGGTGAACCTGCGGAAGGATCATTACCGACTAGACTGCATGTCTTTCGATGTGCGTGTCGTGTCGCGCAACACGCTACCTGTACGGCTCGCAGTAGCCGTGCGCCGCGTGCGGAACCACGCGTGCTTCTCAAAACTAACGCCAATGTTGTGTGGTACGAGCGCTGAAGCGCTGGAGCGGCTGGCCTGCGGCACCTGGCGCCTGGCGCCGGTTTTGAATGACTTTCGCCCGACTGCCTGTCCGCTCCGGTGTGGAGCCGTACGACGCCCATCGGCCGTGAGGCCGTTGGACACAGAACGCTTGAACAGGGGCCGCCACACGCCTACGTCCCGCCTATGCAACTGTCTTGAAAGAGACGGTGGAAACTAAGAAAAGATCACCCAGGACGGTGGATCACTCGGCTCGTGGGTCGATGAAGAACGCAGCAAATTGCGCGTCGACATGTGAACTGCAGGACACATGAACATCGACGTTTCGAACGCACATTGCGGTCCATGGATTCCGTTCCCGGGCCACGTCTGGCTGAGGGTCGGCTACGTATACTGAAGCGCGCGGCGTTTGCCCCGCTTCGCAGACCTGGGAGCGTCGCGGCCGCCTGTGGGGCCGGCCGCGCCTCCTTAAACGTGCGATGCGCGCCCGTCGCCTGGCGGTTCGCATACCGGTACTTACTCGGTAGCGTGCACAGCCGGCTGGCGGTGTGGCGTGCGACACCTCGTACAACGACCTCAGAGCAGGCGAGACTACCCGCTGAATTTAAGCATATTACTAAGCGGAGGAAAAGAAACTAACAAGGATTCCCCCAGTAGCGGCGAGCGAACAGGGAAGAGTCCAGCACCGAACCCCGCAGGCTGCCGCCTGTCGTGGCATGTGGTGTTTGGGAGGGTCCACTACCCCGACGCCTCGCGCCGAGCCCAAGTCCAACTTGAATGAGGCCACGGCCCGTAGAGGGTGCCAGGCCCGTAGCGGCCGGTGCGAGCGTCGGCGGGACCTCTCCTTCGAGTCGGGTTGCTTGAGAGTGCAGCTCCAAGTGGGTGGTAAACTCCATCTGAGACTAAATATGACCACGAGACCGATAGCGAACAAGTACCGTGAGGGAAAGTTGAAAAGAACTTTGAAGAGAGAGTTCAAAAGTACGTGAAACCGTTCTGGGGTAAACGTGAGAAGTCCGAAAGGTCGAACGGGTGAGATTCACGCCCATCCGGCCACTGGCCTCCGCCCTCGGCAGATGGGGCCGGCCGCCCGCGCGGAGCAATCCGCGGCGGGGTCGTGTCCGGTTGCCTTTCCACTCGCCGCGGGGTGGGGCCGTTCCGGTGTGCGGTGGGCCGCACTTCTCCCCTAGTAGGACGTCGCGACCCGCTGGGTGCCGGCCTACGGCCCGGGTGCGCAGCCTGTCCTTCCGCGGGCCTCGGTTCGCGTCTGTTGGGCAGAGCCCCGGTGTCCTGGCTGGCTGCCCGGCGGTATATCTGGAGGAGTCGATTCGCCCCTTTGGGCGCTCGGGCTCCCGGCAAGCGCGCGCGGTTCTTCCCGGATGACGGACCTACCTGGCCCGGCCCCGGACCCGCGCCGCTGTTGGCTCGGGATGCTCTCGGGCGGAATAATCGCTCCCGTCAGCGGCGCTTCAGCTTTGGACAATTTCACGACCCGTCTTGAAACACGGACCAAGGAGTCTAACATGTGCGCGAGTCATTGGGCTGTACGAAACCTAAAGGCGTAATGAAAGTGAAGGTCTCGCCTTGCGCGGGCCGAGGGAGGATGGGGCTTCCCCGCCCTTCACGGGGCGGCGGCCTCCGCACTCCCGGGGCGTCTCGTCCTCATTGCGAGGTGAGGCGCACCTAGAGCGTACACGTTGGGACCCGAAAGATGGTGAACTATGCCTGGCCAGGACGAAGTCAGGGGAAACCCTGATGGAGGTCCGTAGCGATTCTGACGTGCAAATCGATCGTCGGAGCTGGGTATAGGGGCGAAAGACTAATCGAACCATCTAGTAGCTGGTTCCCTCCGAAGTTTCCCTCAGGATAGCTGGTGCTCGTACGAGTCTCATCCGGTAAAGCGAATGATTAGAGGCCTTGGGGCCGAAACGACCTCAACCTATTCTCAAACTTTAAATGGGTGAGATCTCCGGCTTGCTTGATATGCTGAAGCCGCGAGCAAACGACTCGGATCGGAGTGCCAAGTGGGCCACTTTTGGTAAGCAGAACTGGCGCTGTGGGATGAACCAAACGCCGAGTTAAGGCGCCCGAATCGACGCTCATGGGAAACCATGAAAGGCGTTGGTTGCTTAAGACAGCAGGACGGTGGCCATGGAAGTCGGAATCCGCTAAGGAGTGTGTAACAACTCACCTGCCGAAGCAACTAGCCCTGAAAATGGATGGCGCTGAAGCGTCGTGCCTATACTCGGCCGTCAGTCTGGCAGTCATGGCCGGTCCTTGCGGCCGGCCGCGAAGCCCTGACGAGTAGGAGGGTCGCGGCGGTGGGCGCAGAAGGGTCTGGGCGTGAGCCTGCCTGGAGCCGCCGTCGGTGCAGATCTTGGTGGTAGTAGCAAATACTCCAGCGAGGCCCTGGAGGGCTGACGCGGAGAAGGGTTTCGTGTGAACAGCCGTTGCACACGAGTCAGTCGATCCTAAGCCCTAGGAGAAATCCGATGTTGATGGGGGCCGTCATAGCATGATGCACTTTGTGCTGGCCCCCGTTGGGCGAAAGGGAATCCGGTTCCTATTCCGGAACCCGGCAGCGGAACCGATACAAGTCGGGCCCCTCTTTTAGAGATGCTCGTCGGGGTAACCCAAAAGGACCCGGAGACGCCGTCGGGAGATCGGGGAAGAGTTTTCTTTTCTGCATGAGCGTTCGAGTTCCCTGGAATCCTCTAGCAGGGAGATAGGGTTTGGAACGCGAAGAGCACCGCAGTTGCGGCGGTGTCCCGATCTTCCCCTCGGACTTTGAAAATCCGGGAGAGGGCCACGTGGAGGTGTCGCGCCGGTTCGTACCCATATCCGCAGCAGGTCTCCAAGGTGAAGAGCCTCTAGTCGATAGAATAATGTAGGTAAGGGAAGTCGGCAAATTGGATCCGTAACTTCGGGATAAGGATTGGCTCTGAGGATCGGGGCGTGTCGGGCTTGGTCGGGAAGTGGGTCAGCGCTAACGTGCCGGGCCTGGGCGAGGTGAGTGCCGTAGGGGTGCCGGTAAGTGCGGGCGTTTAGCGCGGGCGTGGTCTGCTCTCGCCGTTGGTTGGCCTCGTGCTGGCCGGCGGTGCAGGATGCGCGCGCCTGCGCGGCGTTCGCGCCCCGGTGCTTCAACCTGCGTGCAGGATCCGAGCTCGGTCCCGTGCCTTGGCCTCCCACGGATCTTCCTTGCTGCGAGGCCGCGTCCGCCTTAGCGTGCTCCTCCGGGGGCGCGCGGGTGCGCGGATTCTCTTCGGCCGCCATTCAACGATCAACTCAGAACTGGCACGGACTGGGGGAATCCGACTGTCTAATTAAAACAAAGCATTGCGATGGCCCTAGCGGGTGTTGACGCAATGTGATTTCTGCCCAGTGCTCTGAATGTCAACGTGAAGAAATTCAAGCAAGCGCGGGTAAACGGCGGGAGTAACTATGACTCCATCTCCACCGCGGGCTTCATTCGTGACCGCCTCCTCCCGCACTCAGAGCCTGTCGCTCTCGAGTGCATATGGGGGCCGGTCACACATGAGGAGGTCGCCGCCGCGTTGCCGCCCAGGGGATCAGCAGCCGGGCCGGACGGCCTTACCCCAGCGGAGTTGCGGCGCCTGCCGCACGAAGTCCTGGTGAAAGTGATGAATCTCTTCCTTCTGGCCCGCGCCCTTCCGGAACGCCTGCTTCGCGCGCGGACGTCCCTTCTCCCGAAAACGGCTGCACCAACATCCCCCGCTGACTTTCGCCCCATTACGGTCTGCTCGGTGTTGGCGCGGACCTTTCACAAGGTTCTCGCGTCACGCCTGATGCGCGCATGTGCTGTGGACGAACGTCAGCGGGCATTCATCCCTCGGGATGGGATGTTGGAAAATACCTTCATCTTGGACACTGCTCTCACCGACGCAGTCCGCTCCTGCCGCTCTGTCTTTGTGGCATCGCTCGACGTATCTAAGGCATTCGATTCGGTAGATCATGCTGCCCTTCGCCCCGTGCTGAAGGCGCATGGCCTGCCGGATTGCTTTGTCGAGTATGTCGAGCGGTGCTACGAGGGCAGCACGACAGTGATAGCGGACGGCGCCGGCGTGGGCGTGTCTGTGCAGCCAGCACGGGGCGTTCGCCAGGGCGATCCCCTCTCCCCCCTCCTGTTCAACTTTGCGGTGGACTACGTTTTAGGCCAACTGCCCTCCCACATCGGAGCTCGGATCCTCGGTCGCAGAGTCAACGCTGCGGCCTTTGCAGATGACGTCTTGCTGTTTGCAGCGACCCCGAGGGGCTTGCAGTCCCTCATCGACGCAGCTACCGCAGCCCTCGCCCACCTGGGGCTGCAGATCAACGCCCGGAAGTGTTTCACCCTCGCCTTAGTCGCGTCAGGGCGCGAGAAGAAGGTGAAGGTGGACAGCAATGTCACCTTCACAGCAGGCAATACCACCATGCCTGCCCTGCGTGTGGGTGAAACCTTCCGGTACCTGGGGCTGCAATTTTCCACGGCGGGTCGCTGTGTCTTCAATCCACGTAGCCACCTGGTGGAGCAGCTTGACGTCATCTCCCGAGCTCCGCTGAAGCCGCAACAGCGCCTCCACGCTCTCACCAACGTACTTCTCCCTGGCCTGTACCACGGGCTGGCCCTCAGCCGCACCCGGGTGGGTGCATTGAAGTCGGCCGACGTTACCATCCGAGCCGCCGTCAGGAGATGGTTCCGCCTTCCGGCGGACACCCCCCTGGGATACTTCCACGCTCCTGTTGCCCAGGGGGGCCTCGGCATTCCATCTTGCCGATGGATGGGTCCGACCCTCCGTCGGTCCCGTCTCCTGGCGCTGAAGAAGATAGGGCCAGCCTGCGACGGTGCAGGCATGGATGAGGTGCAGCGTGAGATCGAGGTGCTGGAGCGCCACCTAATGTGGGAGGGCCACCTCCTCAAATCGTCAACGCAGGTTGGGGAAATGTGGGCGGCGCGCCTACACATCGCCATTGACGGTGCGGCACTGTCATCTTCTGCCGCCGTCAGTGGCCAACATCAGTGGGTCGCCGACACCAGTCGCCTGCTATCTGGGCGTGAATACATCGACGCCCTCCGCGCCCGCATCAACGCCTTCCCTACGAAGGCACGGCGCAGTCGCGGGCGGGAGGCGGACAC
>NW_026047399.1:1125000-1135000 GCF_023864345.2 Schistocerca serialis cubense
CCAACCTCCAATCCCCTCCCTCCTGTAATACCTGCAGCCTCCCCCACCCTACCTACTCCCAAAAGTGTAAAGCCCGGCCCCCTCCCACCACCCCTGAACTCACCGTCCCTGTCCGTCCCCTGGACGCCCCCACCCCTCCTGGCAATTCCCTTCGTCCCCCTCCCACTGCTGAGGACATCATCAGGTTCCTCACCATTGTCCTCCAAAACGTCCATCCCTTTCAGCGCCCCCACACCCTCCAACAGATCTCCCTCGCCGCCCGTTCCGTATTCCACCTTAAAATGTACGCCACCTATTCCAATAACCAGGCCCATTTCACCTTCTCCCGCCTTGACACCCTCGTCTAAATCCTTATCATGGCACGACAGCATCGTATCCTTTTCAACAATATCCGCTCCCTTCCCGCCAACAAGAACCTTTTCCTGCACACCCTTGCTACCCACCGTGTGGATGCCTTCCTCCTCAATGAAACCTTCCTCCAACCCCACCACTCCGTCCACACCCCCCCCTATCTCCTCCACCGCTCCGATAATCCCCTCCCAGTTGCGCGTGGCGGAGTTGCCATTGGCCACCACCGCCAGCTCCCCGTTCGGCTCCAACCTCTCCTTCCCGACCCCACCGAACACCTGATCCTTAGTCTCTTCTTCCCTGGCCTTACCATTACCTGCGCCACCATCTATGTCCGCCCTAACGCCCCTCTTCCCTTCGACTTCCTCTCCCACATTGACCGTACCTTCTCCTCCTACGTGATCGCCGCCGACCTCAACATCCATAGTCGTTCCGCCGCCCAGTTACGGCGGTGGCATCGGTTCCTCTCCTCCCTTCAAGGCGACCTCATTCCCATCCCCCAGCACACCCGTCCCGAATCCAACTCCACTCCTGATGTTATCCTCTCCTCCCCCAACCTCCTTGGCCGCATAACGGTGGATGTCCTGGAACCTATTGGTAGCGACCATCTCCCTGTCCTCCTCACCGTATCGGACGGTCGTCGCCCTCGCCCCGACCCTCGTACTGATCCTCCCCCTAAGTATGTCCACGATTATTCCCGAGCCGACTGGAATGCCTACCGGGATACCCTCTCCACCCAGGTCGATAGCCACCCTCTCACCTACCACCACCCTGACGATGTCACCCATGCCGCCTCCTTTCTCCAGCAGACCTTGTCTGAGGCCGTGGAGGCCCACGTTCCTACTGTCGCCATCCACCCCCACCGTCCTACCTTACCCCCGCAGGCCGTTCTCCTCCTCCGTGAATCCCGTCGTCTCTACCGTGCCTTCCTCCGCACGCGTGACCCGGACACACTACGACGCCACCGGCAACTCCAGCGACACGTTCGTAATTTGCTCGCGGCTAAGAAACGCCGGGACTGGCGACAGACATGCACCCGTTTGAATGAAACCCTACCAATCAACTCGTCCAAGTTCTGGTCGGCCTTCCGTCGCCTTACCGGAACTAAACCCTCCCCCTACTATCCTCTTCTCCACGATGACCACCCCTTCCCTGCCGCCCTTAGTAAGGCCAATCACTTTGCCTCCTACCTCTCCGATGTTTTCTCCATCCCCGATGATCCTCAGTTCGATTACTCCCTCTTCCCGGATATCCGCGATCGAACTGACACCTCTGTCCCTCCCCTCGCTCCTGGTTTCCAGTACTTGGACAACATTACACACACGGAACTCAATACCCCTATCACTACACAGGATCTCATTGATACACTCCGCACAAAACGCAACACCGCTCCTGGTCACGATCGTGCCACCTACCGTCACCTTCGTGAAGCTCCTGTCTCTTTCCTCTCCACCCTGGCCAGGCTCTACAATGTAGTCCTGTCCACCGGTTACTACCCCGACCTGTGGAAAACCTCCCGCATCCTCATGTTCCTTAAACCTAGCAAACCGCCGTCCGCCGTCTCCTCTTACCGTCCTATCAGCCTTACCTCGGTCTTCAGCAAGGTCCTGGAATCTATCCTCACCCGCCGCATCCATCAGCATCTCCGCCAGCACCGCCTCCTTCCCGTCACCCAGTGTGGCTTTCGGCCATCCTTCTCTTCCGACGATCTTCTCCTTCACCTCACTCATCTCCTCTCCGAACAGCTTAATTCCCGTCGCTCCGCCATCTTCCTCTCCCTTGACCTCGAACGCGCTTATGACCGTGTCTGGCATTCCGGTCTCCTCTTCAAGCTCCAAACCTTTGCCCTTCCCATCAACTTCGTCCGTCTGATCGGTTCCTTTCTCTCCCGCCGTCCTTCCTATGTCACCATCCATAACACAGATTCCTACACTTTTTTTCCCTCCGCCGGTGTGCCCCAAGGCTCCGTCCTCTCCCCCCTTCTGTACCTTTTGTACACGGCGGACATGCCGCCGCCGTCACCCCCCGTCCACCTTCTCCAGTTTGCCGATGACACTGCCTTCCTTGCTCTTGCCCCCACCCTACAACGCTCCCAACGCCTTCTCCAATCCCATCTTGACCGCTTCACTGCTTGGTGCAACCAGTGGTTGCTTAAGGTCAATCCCTCCAAAACCCAGGCGATCATTGTAGGCAAAACCACCCCTTCCTTCCGCCTCCTTGATTTCTATCTCACCGTTTATGGCCGTCCTATCGCTCTCACCCCCACCCTTAAGTACCTTGGCGTCACCCTCGACCGTCGCCTCTCCTGGACTCCCCATCTCCAGACAATCCAAGCCAAGGCACGTTCCCGACTCCGTCTCCTCAAGCTCCTTTCCGGCCGTACGTGGGGTCTGGACCCCTCCACCATCCTACACACCTATAAGTCCCTCATCCGCCCTATCCTCTGTTACGCCCATCCCGCCTGGATTTCTGCCCCCCCTTCCTTTTATAAATCCCTCCAAATCCTTGAACGCCATGCTCTCCGCCTTGCCTATCGCATCCGTCTCCCCTCCCCCACGCGGATCCTGTATGATCTTATCTCCTTCCCTCACCTCCTCCTCTTCCTCGAAAGGATACGAATCCTCTACACCTCCCGTAAACTCGATCCTCCCCACCCGCTCGTCTCCCCGATCCTCTCCCACCCCCGCCCGCTGCCGCGCCTGTACTCTCATGTCCCACCCGGTCTCCATCTCTCCACCCTCCTTACCCTCTCCCAAGGTGGCTTCCGCCAGCTCCCCCTACCTGATGATGCCCTCCTCCCCTCCATCTACCCCTCCTACCAACTTTGATCCTCCCGCCCTCCTCCCGTGCTTGCTCCTCCGGGCACCCTCCCTCCCTTCTCTCCCTTTTTCCCTCCCTCCTCCTTTTCTCTCCCCTTCTCCCCCGGGCCTCCCCTCCCCTGTCCCTCTCCCTCTTGCCCCCGTCTCCCCCGCCGTTGGCATCCTTTTCTCCCCTCTCCCCCCACCTCCCCCCTGTTCCACTCTTGGCAGGTCCCCGGACTCGCACACGCTACGTGGACTTTCGCGCGCCGGAGATCGCCGCCATCAGTGTCTTGTGTGTGCCGTCATGTTTCGTGTTCAGTGTTTCCCGTCATGCTCCGTTGTTCACCAGTGCCATCGTCTTCTTCAGTATCTGTGCGTCGTCTCCACAGTTTGCAGTGTGGTTTCTCGTCAAGTGTGAACGGCTCCGTGTTTGTCTCTCTGTGTCTCCTATTTTATCGCCCACCATTTTGTGACTTTTCTGTTTTTCTCCTGTTTTTTGTGCTTCTGTCTCATTTGGCTGAAGAGCAGCGTATTGTGCTGCTGCCAGCCTGCTTATTGTATAGGCATTAAAATGACAATAAAGTAAAAAAAAAAAAAAAAAAAAAGAGGTACGTCCAATATGCGACATTCCCGCTGTCCCTATACATGAGCTGCGAGCTGTACCAGTTACGAGCTAGAGACGCGATCGCGTTGCTCTCTGTACGAATGCCGATGCTGAGCGGTCAGCTAGGAGGCGCTCCATCCATGTCGGTACCGGTGAGCGTTGCACTCGCAGTCGCAAAAACGTACGGCAAGTATATTACTCGGAAGAGTCAATGACAGTCCACGCCCCCCTGCGTGGGAAGAGTCTTTCTAGGCCATGACCCACCGGAAGGGCGCAGCGTCCCCCACCCCAGACATGTGACGTCACACCATCGGTATTGACGACTAGACTGATTCCTTATAATCATTTGCCATACACCGGTGGAAGCTGCCGAGACGAGTAACTACATAGCGGGCTCGCCGTGTCACTAATGTACAGAGATACAACAGTTTCGACTGGAACCGGATTAAACGTATACACGGCGCTGATTAGTAATAGATAGAGCCATCAGAATACAGATAATGTATACAACTGTCCGTATACATGCTGAAAGACTCTGCTCACAATCACAACCACACGTCAGCCACACACCCTTATCACGCACTACTCTCTCCCTGTAACACGCACACAGACAATATGTAAGCACCAGCATGGAACAACACCCAGTGCATCCTCTCCGCCACATTAGACAATCCACACTGTCATAACCAGACTGGGAGGTCCACTCAGAAAACAGAATATCCCACCCACCCGACAACCACCATTGCTCAGCCAAGCCACCAACACCCACACATGTCCTACACAGGGGTGCACCCAACATCACAATACTGCCTCCTCTCACAGCACACAAACAATGGCAGGAATGAAAGACACAGGTCTGCCACAAGCATGGAATGAGAGCGCCGCCTGTCATGAGCCAAAGGTGCATCCTGACGTGGCAAATCAGATGATGCCGCAGGCATCCACTTACTATAATCACAATCAACAAACCGGCCGCCCCGCCCCCCCATTAAACCTTTCCTTACAACAATGTGTACCTTAACCTAACCTATGTCGTACCTTAACCTAACCTATGTCGTACCTTAACCTAACCTATGTCGTACCTTAACCTAACCTATGTCGTACCTTAACCTAACCTATGTCGTACCTTAACCTAACCTATGTCGTACCTTAACCTAACCTATGTCGTACCTTAACCTAACCTATGTCGTACCTTAACCTAACCTATGTCGTACCTTAACCTAACCTATGTCGTACCTTAACCTAACCTATGTCGTACCTTAACCTAACCTATGTCGTACCTTAACCTAACCTATGTCGTACCTTAACCTAACCTATGTCGTACCTTAACCTAACCTATGTCGTACCTTAACCTAACCTATGTCGTACCTTAACCTAACCTATGTCGTACCTTAACCTAACCTGTATTGCGCCTTAACCTAACCTGTATTGCGCCTTAACCTAACCTGTATTGCGCCTTAACCTAACCTGTATTGCGCCTTAACCTAACCTGTATTGCGCCTTAACCTAACCTGTATTGCGCCTTAACCTAACCTGTATTGCGCCTTAACCTAACCTGTATTGCGCCTTAACCTAACCTGTATTGCGCCTTAACCTAACCTGTATTGCGCCTTAACCTAACCTGTATTGCGCCTTAACCTAACCTGTATTGCGCCTTAACCTAACCTGTATTGCGCCTTAACCTAACCTGTATTGCGCCTTAACCTAACCTGTATTGCGCCTTAACCTAACCTGTATTGCGCCTTAACCTAACCTGTATTGCGCCTTAACCTAACCTGTATTGCGCCTTAACCTAACCTGTATTGCGCCTTAAACTAACCTGTATTGCGCCTTAACCTAACCTGTATTGCGCCTTAACCTAACCTGTATTGCGCCTTAACCTAACCTGTATTGCGCCTTAACCTAACCTGTATTGCGCCTTAACCTAACCTGTATTGCGCCTTAACCTAACCTGTATTGCGCCTTAACCTAACCTGTATTGCGCCTTAACGTAACCTATATTGCGCCTTAACGTAACCTATATTGCGCCTTAACGTAACCTATATTGCGCCTTAACGTAACCTATATTGCGCCTTAACGTAACCTATATTGCGCCTTAACGTAACCTATATTGCGCCTTAACGTAACCTATATTGCGCCTTAACGTAACCTATATTGCGCCTTAACGTAACCTATATTGCGCCTTAACGTAACCTATATTGCGCCTTAACGTAACCTATATTGCGCCTTAACGTAACCTATATTGCGCCTTAACGTAACCTATATTGCGCCTTAACGTAACCTATATTGCGCCTTAACGTAACCTATATTGCGCCGTAACGTAACCTATATTGCGCCTTAACGTAACCTATATTGCGCCTTAACGTAACCCACGTTGCGCCGTAACGTAACCCACGTTGTGCCGTAACCCGACACACGTTGGGCCTTAACCCGACACACGTTGGGCCTTAACCCGACACACGTTGGGCCTTAACCCGACACACGTTGGGCCTTAACCCGACACACGTTGGGCCTTAACCCGACACACGTTGGGCCTTAACCCGACACACGTTGGGCCTTAACCCGACACACGTTGGGCCTTAACCCGACACACGTTGGGCCTTAACCCGACACACGTTGGGCCTTAACCCGACACACGTTGGGCCTTAACCCGACACACGTTGGGCCTTAACCCGACACACGTTGGGCCTTAACCCGACACACGTTGGGCCTTAACCCGACACACGTTGGGCCTTAACCCGACACACGTTGGGCCTTAACCCAACACACGTTGGGCCTTAACCCAACACACGTTGGGCCTTAACCCAACACACGTTGGGCCTTAACCCAACACACGTTGGGCCTTAACCTGCTCTGTAATTGTCATACGACGCGTTAAATTAGTGTAGTGTTGCCTAACTGCAACCCCCGCAATATAGTTTGCTACTCGCACTGCCCGGTCCCCAGTGTATCGCTTCATGTTAAACACCTTGCAGCTATACACTAATGTGGATGGCAGCAGGACGTACATGCTCAATGCCCTTTGCAGTTGTTCATTGGCATTTGCAGTTGTTCATTGGCATTTGCAGTTGTTCATTGGCATTCGCATGGCGAAGCACTTAGCCTACGCTGTGGTACGGCCTGTGTCAACTGTCCGCTGATGTTGTACGTCCAAATCACACACTGTACTGCACATTGGTCCTCATGTACTGAATGATACATCGTGGTACATGTGACCGTACAACGACTGCGCCAACAACGGCGAACCATGCGGTCCAAATGTTGTGCACTCAGCTACGTGTCGTCGCCCTATAAGAGCTGGATTGCAGTGTGGTATGCCCTGGATGGCGATCAGCATGAGCCGTCTGTTGATGTAGTGGCGCGTGTTGTCAGACGTAGTCGTCTCTTCTCACACACCGTGATAGCATGGTGCACTGCGTTCCACATCTGCGACATGCGACAGAGGCCGGTTGACAGTCGTTCGCGCAATGGACATCGCATACGTACGGGGGCCACCTTCCACGTGTTCGCGAAGCGTGCACATGTTGTTGCGTGTATGTGGGCAGACATAGTGTGTCGTGACACCTGACACAGGCATGCAACAATCGTTGAATTTGCAAATGGCGATGGACGCCTACGTTTGCTGGTGACGTTACGCAAATGAACAACTGGTAAACCGTTGTGGTGCGGTTGTTCTCGCTAGAGGTGAATCAGTGATGGCGACGATCGGTTGAGCTACCAACCGGTTGTTCCAGCGATACCCACCATGCCCACGAACGTGAATGGCATCTGGGTGTGAAGCGATACGCGGCGGTGGCTGGGTGGGACCGTCCCCGGCCGGTGAGGGGGGGCCTCCCGGCGTGCTGGCCGCGCGGTGCGTGGGCGCACGCGCTACAGCCGGCTGGTGGGGGCGGCCAGTGGCAGGCGCGCCGGCCGACGGAGGCGGCAGGCGGCGCAGCTGCGCGCCGGCGCACCCTGCACGCGGCGCCGTGCGGCCAAAGTAGGTCCTCGCGGGCCCGGTGCGAAGCGCGGTGGACATCTGCAGTGTGCTGGTCCGATTGAGGACTGTGTGCGCTGAGGATGCGCCGCCGCCCGGCGCTCGGCGCCGCGACGCCGTCTGCTGCTCGGTCGCCTCTGCGGTTCTCGCAGGTGGTTTGTATCGCAGCTGTGCGGACGTGTTGGCGCGTGCGCTGTGCTGGGAGAGTTCGCTTCGGCACCCAAGTGGGGCTTTTGTCCTTCTGTGGCGCTGGCGTTGGAGCTGCCGGTCACCGTAGGTGGCGCGTGTTGTCTCCCGCCGGCAATGCCACGACAGCACGCTCCCGGGCCTCTGTCGGCAGCGGCAAGCTCAGTTGGGAGCACGGGTGGTCGCACCTAAAGCGTCTACTCGCCAAACTCCGGGCGATTGCGCCTCTCTCGAACCCGACCAAGTACTTAGGACGGCGCTGCGCGCCGCCGGGACCTGAGAGGGTTTCGAGGTGTATGGTGCAGGGGAGCTCAGCCTCCTCCTGTTTGCAGAATAATTGAGCGGACGCTTGCGTGTTCGCGCGGGCCCCCGGGACACACTCCCGGGCGGCCGGCTGCTCAGCTCTAGTTGACGCAGCTCCCTGGTTGATCCTGCCAGTAGTCATATGCTTGTCTCAAAGATTAAGCCATGCATGTCTCAGTACAAGCCGCATTAAGGTGAAACCGCGAATGGCTCATTAAATCAGTTATGGTTCCTTAGATCGTACCCACGTTACTTGGATAACTGTGGTAATTCTAGAGCTAATACATGCAAACAGAGTCCCGACCAGAGATGGAAGGGACGCTTTTATTAGATCAAAACCAATCGGTCGGCTCGTCCGGTCCGTTTGCCTTGGTGACTCTGAATAACTTTGGGCTGATCGCACGGTCCTCGTACCGGCGACGCATCTTTCAAATGTCTGCCTTATCAACTGTCGATGGTAGGTTCTGCGCCTACCATGGTTGTAACGGGTAACGGGGAATCAGGGTTCGATTCCGGAGAGGGAGCCTGAGAAACGGCTACCACATCCAAGGAAGGCAGCAGGCGCGCAAATTACCCACTCCCGGCACGGGGAGGTAGTGACGAAAAATAACGATACGGGACTCATCCGAGGCCCCGTAATCGGAATGAGTACACTTTAAATCCTTTAACGAGTATCTATTGGAGGGCAAGTCTGGTGCCAGCAGCCGCGGTAATTCCAGCTCCAATAGCGTATATTAAAGTTGTTGCGGTTAAAAAGCTCGTAGTTGGATTTGTGTCCCACGCTGTTGGTTCACCGCCCGTCGGTGTTTAACTGGCATGTATCGTGGGACGTCCTGCCGGTGGGGCGAGCTGAAGGCGTGCGACGCGCCTCGTGCGTGCTCGTGCGTCCCGAGGCGGACCCCGTTGCAATCCTACCAGGGTGCTCTTGAGTGAGTGTCTCGGTGGGCCGGCACGTTTACTTTGAACAAATTAGAGTGCTTAAAGCAGGCAAGCCCGCCTGAATACTGTGTGCATGGAATAATGGAATAGGACCTCGGTTCTATTTTGTTGGTTTTCGGAACCCGAGGTAATGATTAATAGGGACAGGCGGGGGCATTCGTATTGCGACGTTAGAGGTGAAATTCTTGGATCGTCGCAAGACGAACAGAAGCGAAAGCATTTGCCAAGTATGTTTTCATTAATCAAGAACGAAAGTTAGAGGTTCGAAGGCGATCAGATACCGCCCTAGTTCTAACCATAAACGATGCCAGCCAGCGATCCGCCGCAGTTCCTCCGATGACTCGGCGGGCAGCCTCCGGGAAACCAAAGCTTTTGGGTTCCGGGGGAAGTATGGTTGCAAAGCTGAAACTTAAAGGAATTGACGGAAGGGCACCACCAGGAGTGGAGCCTGCGGCTTAATTTGACTCAACACGGGAAACCTCACCAGGCCCGGACACCGGAAGGATTGACAGATTGATAGCTCTTTCTTGATTCGGTGGGTGGTGGTGCATGGCCGTTCTTAGTTGGTGGAGCGATTTGTCTGGTTAATTCCGATAACGAACGAGACTCTAGCCTGCTAACTAGTCGCGTGACATCCTTCGTGCTGTCAGCGATTACTTTTCTTCTTAGAGGGACAGGCGGCTTCTAGCCGCACGAGATTGAGCAATAACAGGTCTGTGATGCCCTTAGATGTTCTGGGCCGCACGCGCGCTACACTGAAGGAATCAGCGTGTCTTCCTAGGCCGAAAGGTCGGGGTAACCCGCTGAACCTCCTTCGTGCTAGGGATTGGGGCTTGCAATTGT
>NW_026047399.1:1145000-1150000 GCF_023864345.2 Schistocerca serialis cubense
GATGCTGAGCGGTCAGCTAGGAGGCGCTCCATCCATGTCGGTACCGGTGAGCGTTGCACTCGCAGTCGCAAAAACGTACGGCAAGTATATTACTCGGAAGAGTCTATGACAGTCCACGCCCCCCTGCGTGGGAAGAGTCTTTCTAGGCCATGACCCACCGGAAGGGCGCAGCGTCCCCCACCCCAGACATGTGACGTCACACCATCGGTATTGACGACTAGACTGATTCCTTATAATCATTTGCCATACACCGGTGGAAGCTGCCGAGACGAGTAACTACATAGCGGGCTCGCCGTGTCACTAATGTACAGAGATACAACAGTTTCGACTGGAACCGGATTAAACGTATACACGGCGCTGATTAGTAATAGATAGAGCCATCAGAATACAGATAATGTATACAACTGTCCGTATACATGCTGAAAGACTCTGCTCACAATCACAACCACACGTCAGCCACACACCCTTATCACGCACTACTCTCTCCCTGTAACACGCACACAGACAATATGTAAGCACCAGCATGGAACAACACCCAGTGCATCCTCTCCGCCACATTAGACAATCCACACTGTCATAACCAGACTGGGAGGTCCACTCAGAAAACAGAATATCCCACCCACCCGACAACCACCATTGCTCAGCCAAGCCACCAACACCCACACATGTCCTACACAGGGGTGCACCCAACATCACAATACTGCCTCCTCTCACAGCACACAAACAATGGCAGGAATGAAAGACACAGGTCTGCCACAAGCATGGAATGAGAGCGCCGCCTGTCATGAGCCAAAGGTGCATCCTGACGTGGCAAATCAGATGATGCCGCAGGCATCCACTTACTATAATCACAATCAACAAACCGGCCGCCCCGCCCCCCCATTAAACCTTTCCTTACAACAATGTGTACCTTAACCTAACCTATGTCGTACCTTAACCTAACCTATGTCGTACCTTAACCTAACCTATGTCGTACCTTAACCTAACGTATGTCGTACCTTAACCTAACCTATGTCGTACCTTAACCTAACCTATGTCGTACCTTAACCTAACCTATGTCGTACCTTAACCTAACCTATGTCGTACCTTAACCTAACCTATGTCGTACCTTAACCTAACCTATGTCATACCTTAACCTAACCTATGTCGTACCTTAACCTAACCTATGTCGTACCTTAACCTAACCTATGTCGTACCTTAACCTAACCTATGTCGTACCTTAACCTAACCTATGTCGTACCTTAACCTAACCTATGTCGTACCTTAACCTAACCTATGTCGTACCTTAACCTAACCTATGTCGTACCTTAACCTAACCTATGTCGTACCTTAACCTAACCTATGTCGTACCTTAACCTAACCTATGTCGTACCTTAACCTAACCTATGTCGTACCTTAACCTAACCTATGTCGTACCTTAACCTAACCTATGTCGTACCTTAACCTAACCTGTATTGCGCCTTAACCTAACCTGTATTGCGCCTTAACCTAACCTGTATTGCGCCTTAACCTAACCTGTATTGCGCCTTAACCTAACCTGTATTGCGCCTTAACCTAACCTGTATTGCGCCTTAACCTAACCTGTATTGCGCCTTAACCTAACCTGTATTGCGCCTTAACCTAACCTGTATTGCGCCTTAACCTAACCTGTATTGCGCCTTAACCTAACCTGTATTGCGCCTTAACCTAACCTGCATTGCGCCTTAACCTAACCTGTATTGCGCCTTAACCTAACCTGTATTGCGCCTTAACCTAACCTGTATTACGCCTTAACCTAACCTGTATTGCGCCTTAACCTAACCTGTATTGCGCCTTAACCTAACCTGTATTGCGCCTTAACCTAACCTGTATTGCGCCTTAACCTAACCTGTATTGCGCCTTAACCTAACCTGTATTGCGCCTTAACCTAACCTGTATTGCGCCTTAACCTAACCTGTATTGCGCCTTAACCTAACCTGTATTGCGCCTTAACCTAACCTGTATTGCGCCTTAACCTAACCTGTATTGCGCCTTAACCTAACCTGTATTGCGCCTTAACCTAACCTGTATTGCGCCTTAACCTAACCTGTATTGCGCCTTAACCTAACCTGTATTGCGCCTTAACCTAACCTGTATTGCGCCTTAACCTAACCTGTATTGCGCCTTAACCTAACCTGTATTGCGCCTTAACCTAACCTGTATTGCGCCTTAACCTAACCTGTATTGCGCCTTAACCTAACCTGTATTGCGCCTTAACCTAACCTGTATTGCGCCTTAACCTAACCTGTATTGCGCCTTAACCTAACCTGTATTGCGCCTTAACCTAACCTGTATTGCGCCTTAATGTAACCTATATTGCGCCTTAACGTAACCTATATTGCGCCTTAACGTAACCTATATTGCGCCTTAACGTAACCTATATTGCGCCTTAACGTAACCTATATTGCGCCTTAACGTAACCTATATTGCGCCTTAACGTAACCTATATTGCGCCTTAACGTAACCTATATTGCGCCTTAACGTAACCTATATTGCGCCTTAACGTAACCTATATTGCGCCTTAACGTAACCTATATTGCGCCTTAACGTAACCTATATTGCGCCGTAACGTAACCTATATTGCGCCTTAACGTAACCTATATTGCGCCTTAACGTAACCCACGTTGCGCCGTAACGTAACCCACGTTGTGCCGTAACCCGACACACGTTGGGCCTTAACCCGACACACGTTGGGCCTTAACCCGACACACGTTGGGCCTTAACCCGACACACGTTGGGCCTTAACCCGACACACGTTGGGCCTTAACCCGACACACGTTGGGCCTTAACCCGACACACGTTGGGCCTTAACCCGACACACGTTGGGCCTTAACCCGACACACGTTGGGCCTTAACCCGACACACGTTGGGCCTTAACCCGACACACGTTGGGCCTTAACCCGACACACGTTGGGCCTTAACCCGACACACGTTGGGCCTTAACCCGACACACGTTGGGCCTTAACCCGACACACGTTGGGCCTTAACCCGACACACGTTGGGCCTTAACCCAACACACGTTGGGCCTTAACCCAACACACGTTGGGCCTTAACCTGCTCTGTAATTGTCATACGACGCGTTAAATTAGTGTAGTGTTGCCTAACTGCAACCCCCGCAATATAGTTTGCTACTCGCACTGCCCGGTCCCCAGTGTATCGCTTCATGTTAAACACCTTGCAGCTATACACTAATGTGGATGGCAGCAGGACGTACATGCTCAATGCCCTTTGCAGGTGTTCATTGGCATTTGCAGTTGTTCATTGGCATTTGCAGTTGTTCATTGGCATTCGCATGGCGAAGCACTTAGCCTACGCTGTGGTACGGCCTGTGTCAACTGTCCGCTGATGTTGTACGTCCAAATCACACACTGTACTGCACATTGGTCCTCATGTACTGAATGATACATCGTGGTACATGTGACCGTACAACGACTGCGCCAACAACGGCGAACCATGCGGTCCAAATGTTGTGCACTCAGCTACGTGTCGTCGCCCTATAAGAGCTGGATTGCAGTGTGGTATGCCCTGGATGGCGATCAGCATGAGCCGTCTGTTGATGTAGTGGCGCGTGTTGTCAGACGTAGTCGTCTCTTCTCACACACCGTGATAGCATGGTGCACTGCGTTCCACATCTGCGACATGCGACAGAGGCCGGTTGACAGTCGTTCGCGCAATGGACATCGCATACGTACGGGGGCCACCTTCCACGTGTTCGCGAAGCGTGCACATGTTGTTGCGTGTATGTGGGCAGACATAGTGTGTCGTGACACCTGACACAGGCATGCAACAATCGTTGAATTTGCAAATGGCGATGGACGCCTACGTTTGCTGGTGACGTTACGCAAATGAACAACTGGTAAACCGTTGTGGTGCGGTTGTTCTCGCTAGAGGTGAATCAGTGATGGCGACGATCGGTTGAGCTACCAACCGGTTGTTCCAGCGATACCCACCATGCCCACGAACGTGAATGGCATCTGGGTGTGAAGCGATACGCGGCGGTGGCTGGGTGGGACCGTCCCCGGCCGGTGAGGGGGGGCCTCCCGGCGTGCTGGCCGCGCGGTGCGTGGGCGCACGCGCTACAGCCGGCTGGTGGGGGCGGCCAGTGGCAGGCGCGCCGGCCGACGGAGGCGGCAGGCGGCGCAGCTGCGCGCCGGCGCACCCTGCACGCGGCGCCGTGCGGCCAAAGTAGGTCCTCGCGGGCCCGGTGCGAAGCGCGGTGGACATCTGCAGTGTGCTGGTCCGATTGAGGACTGTGTGCGCTGAGGTTGCGCCGCCGCCCGGCGCTCGGCGCCGCGACGCCGTCTGCTGCTCGGTCGCCTCTGCGGTTCTCGCAGGTGGTTTGTATCGCAGCTGTGCGGACGTGTTGGCGCGTGCGCTGTGCTGGGAGAGTTCGCTTCGGCACCCAAGTGGGGCTTTTGTCCTTCTGTGGCGCTGGCGTTGGAACTGCCGGTCACCGTAGGTGGCGCGTGTTGTCTCCCGCCGGCAATGCCACGACAGCACGCTCCCGGGCCTCTGTCGGCAGCGGCAAGCTCAGTTGGGAGCACGGGTGGTCGCACCTAAAGCGTCTACTCGCCAAACTCCGGGCGATTGCGCCTCTCTCGAACCCGACCAAGTACTTAGGACGGCGCTGCGCGCCGCCGGGACCTGAGAGGGTTTCGAGGTGTATGGTGCAGGGGAGCTCAGCCTCCTCCTGTTTGCAGAATAATTGAGCGGACGCTTGCGTGTTCGCGCGGGCCCCCGGGACACACTCCCGGGCGGCCGGCTGCTCAGCTCTAGTTGACGCAGCTCCCTGGTTGATCCTGCCAGTAGTCATATGCTTGTCTCAAAGATTAAGCCATGCATGTCTCAGTACAAGCCGCATTAAGGTGAAACCGCGAATGGCTCATTAAATCAGTTATGGTTCCTTAGATCGTACCCACGTTACTTGGATAACTGTGGTAATTCTAGAGCTAATACATGCAAACAGAGTCCCGACCAGAGAT
>NW_026047399.1:1155000-1157500 GCF_023864345.2 Schistocerca serialis cubense
CTCGGTCCCGTGCCTTGGCCTCCCACGGATCTTCCTTGCTGCGAGGCCGCGTCCGCCTTAGCGTGCTCCTCCGGGGGCGCGCGGGTGCGCGGATTCTCTTCGGCCGCCATTCAACGATCAACTCAGAACTGGCACGGACTGGGGGAATCCGACTGTCTAATTAAAACAAAGCATTGCGATGGCCCTAGCGGGTGTTGACGCAATGTGATTTCTGCCCAGTGCTCTGAATGTCAACGTGAAGAAATTCAAGCAAGCGCGGGTAAACGGCGGGAGTAACTATGACTCTCTTAAGGTGGCCAAGTGGCGGCGGTGTGGCTGCATCCAGACTTGGCTTTTCGAAGTGCGGTCTTGATGTAGTCGTGCTGCTGCTGCGAGGTGCCTTCCTTGGGTTATAGTTACAGGGAGAGTGATGCGCAATACATGGGCCTAGCCCTCTTAGCCTCTCCTCTCCTGCGGTCTTCTCCCCTTCTCGTGGGCCCGCTGATTTTCGCAGAGGGGAAGACCGCACCAGGGGCTTGGGGGGGTTACCAGCCCCCCCTCGCATTATCCCTTTATAGTTGGGGGCAGCCGACAAGAAACAAGAGATGGTGGCCCTTCCGCTGAAGGTGCCACCCCAGCTACCCCAGCACCTATCCGGCCAACCGGCCGTAACGAAAATGCGATAGTTTGTGTAGCTCCCTTTGCTTGCAGTGAGTGCCACCGCACTTTTACCACGAAGAACGGTCTCGGGGTCCATCGCCGCCGCCAACACCCTGCGGCCGCCAACGCTGAGATCGTGACGGAGAGGCATCGCGCGAGGTGGACGGAGGAAGAAGTCCTGTCGCTCGCCAAGGCAGAAGCCGAACTGTTCCTTGAGAGGGACGCCCGGTTCTTCTTTGTAAATCAAGAACTTACCAGGATGTTCCCCGACCGAACGCTTGAGGCAATCAAGTGCCGACGGCGGCAAGCTGCCCACAAGCAGCTTGTCCGCCAATTCATGGAGGCACTTGAGATCGGTCGGGGTGAAGAGCCGGCGTCCCGCCGTGGAGCAGCGAGCTCGCTGCCTGACGCGGGCGAGGCCGCTGCGCCGCCCGTCGACGCAGCCGAGGACTTCGCGGCCGACACCACCGGGCCGCCGCCGGAGGGGCCGACTGACGCCGCCATCTGGGAGCATCTGGCGGGGCTACCTGCTTCCGCCCAGCGTTTCTCTGCCCTGGATCGAGTCATTGGTCTGGGGCGGGGCACGCCGCCCGATGTCATCCTGGGCATGCTCCCGGATGCCCTTGCGTCGGTCGGGTCCAGGGGGGAGAGGTCGATCACCAGGACACAGCGGCCGCGCCAACCATCCAAGCGGCCGCCTGCCGCCCCGCCGCTGCAGAAGCGCAAGCGGCGCCGCTGGGAATACGCGCGGACACAGGACGCCTTCCGTAGGTCGCGTGCGCGTTGCGTGCGCGGCTTGCTGGACGGCACCCTGCTGCAGCCGCCACCCGACATCCCCGGTCTGCTGGACTTCTGGGCGGACCTCTTCACGAAGAAGCCGATCTCCACCGCCGGCTTCATCCGTGACCGCCTTCTCCCGCACTCGGAGCCTGTCGCTCCTGAGTGCCTATGGGGGCCGGTCACACGTGAGGAGGTCGCTGCTGCCTTGCCGCCCAGGGGATCGGCAGCCGGGCCGGACGGCCTGACTCCAGCGGAGCTGCGGCGCCTGCCGCATGAAGTCCTGGTGAAACTCTTGAACCTCTTCCTCCTGGCCCGCGCCCTCCCCGAGCGTCTGCTTCGCGCCCGGACGTCACTTCTCCCCAAAACGGCTGCACCAACATCCCCCGCTGACTTTCGCCCCATTACGGTCTGCTCGGTGTTGGCGCGGACCTTTCACAAGGTTCTCGCGTCACGCCTGATGCGTGCATGTGCTGTGGACGAACGTCAGCGGGCATTCATCCCCCGGGATGGGATGTTGGAAAACACCTTCATCTTGGACACTGCTCTCACCGACGCAGTCCGCTCCTGTCGCTCTGTTTTTGTGGCATCGATCGACGTCTCTAAAGCGTTCGATTCGGTGGACCATGCCGCCCTCCGCCCCGTGCTGAGGGCTCATGGCCTGCCGGATTGCTTTATTGAGTACGTCGAAAGGTGTTACGAGGGTAGCACGACGGTGATAGCGGGCGGCGCCGACGTGGGCGTGCCCCTGCAGCCGGCTAGGGGTGTGCGTCAGGGTGACCCCCTCTCCCCCCTCCTTTTCAATTTTGCGGTGGACTATGTTTTGAGTCAACTTCCCTCCCACATCGGAGCTCGGATCCTTGGTTGCAGAGTTAACGCTGCGGCCTTCGCAGATGACGTCCTGCTTTTTGCATCGACCGCGAGGGGATTGCAGTCCCTCATCGACGCAGCCGTCGCAGCCCTCGCCCATCTGGGGCTGCAGATCAACGCCCGGAAGTGTTTCACCCTCGCCTTAGTCGCGTCTGGGCGCGACAAGAAGGTGAAGGTCGACGCCGACGTTACCTTCAAAGCGGGCAACGCCACC
>NW_026047399.1:1162500-1172500 GCF_023864345.2 Schistocerca serialis cubense
CCGCCTTGCCTATCGCATCCGTCTCCCTTCCCCCACGCGGATCCTGTATGACCTTATCCCCTTCCCCCACCTCCTCCTCTTCCTCGAAAGGCTACGAATCCTCTACACCTCCCGTAAACTCGATCCTCCTCACCCGCTCGTCTCCCCGATCCTCTCCCACCCCCGCCCGCTGCCGCGCCTGTACTCCCATGTCCCACCCGGTCTCCATCTCTCCACCCTCCTTACCCTCTCCCAAGGTGGTTTCCGCCAGCTCCCTCTCCCTGATGATGTCCTCGTCCCCTCCATCTACCCCTCCTATCAACTTTGACCCTGCCCCCCCTCCCTCCTGGTGTCCTTTCCCTGCGGCACCCTCCCTCCTTTCTCTTCCCTTCCCTTCTCTCTCCTTTTCCCCCATCCCCTCCCTCCACCCCTCTTCTTCCGGGCTTCCCCTCCCCCTTCCTCTCTCCCCCGACTTTCCCCAGCCCGTGGCGTCCCTGCGCTCCCCTCTCGCTTTCCCTCTCCCCCTCCTCCTCCTCCTCCTCCTCCTCTCTTGGCAGGTCCCCGGACTCGCACACGCATCGTGAACTTTCGCGCGCCGGAGATCATCGCCCTCGGATTAGTGTCTGTGCCGTCGTGTCTGTGCCTCAGTGTTTTTCGCCGTCCACGCTCCTTCGTTCACGTGTGTCATCTACCTCGTCAGTGTTTGTGCCCAGTGCCGACGGTTTTTCTTGTTTGTTTCGTCAAGTGTGAACGGCTTCATGTTTTTTAACTATTGTATCTCCTGTTTTTTAACCGCCATTCTGTTACTTGTCTGTCTCCCTTTCTTTTTTCTTGTACTGCTTATGGCTGAAGAGCGGAGTACACTGTTCCGCTGCCAGCCCACCTTGTATGGGGTGTCCAAATTACAATAAAGAAAAAAAAAAAAAAAAAAAAGAGGTACGTCCAATATGCGACATTCCCGCTGTCCCTATACATGAGCTGCGAGCTGTACCAGTTACGAGCTAGAGACGCGATCGCGTTGCTCTCTGTACGAATGCCGATGCTGAGCGGTCAGCTAGGAGGCGCTCCATCCATGTCGGTACCGGTGAGCGTTGCACTCGCAGTCGCAAAAACGTACGGCAAGTATATTACTCGGAAGAGTCAATGACAGTCCACGCCCCCCTGCGTGGGAAGAGTCTTTCTAGGCCATGACCCACCGGAAGGGCGCAGCGTCCCCCACCCCAGACATGTGACGTCACACCATCGGTATTGACGACTAGACTGATTCCTTATAATCATTTGCCATACACCGGTGGAAGCTGCCGAGACGAGTAACTACATAGCGGGCTCGCCGTGTCACTAATGTACAGAGATACAACAGTTTCGACTGGAACCGGATTAAACGTATACACGGCGCTGATTAGTAATAGATAGAGCCATCAGAATACAGATAATGTATACAACTGTCCGTATACATGCTGAAAGACTCTGCTCACAATCACAACCACACGTCAGCCACACACCCTTATCACGCACTACTCTCTCCCTGTAACACGCACACAGACAATATGTAAGCACCAGCATGGAACAACACCCAGTGCATCCTCTCCGCCACATTAGACAATCCACACTGTCATAACCAGACTGGGAGGTCCACTCAGAAAACAGAATATCCCACCCACCCGACAACCACCATTGCTCAGCCAAGCCACCAACACCCACACATGTCCTACACAGGGGTGCACCCAACATCACAATACTGCCTCCTCTCACAGCACACAAACAATGGCAGGAATGAAAGACACAGGTCTGCCACAAGCATGGAATGAGAGCGCCGCCTGTCATGAGCCAAAGGTGCATCCTGACGTGGCAAATCAGATGATGCCGCAGGCATCCACTTACTATAATCACAATCAACAAACCGGCCGCCCCGCCCCCCCATTAAACCTTTCCTTACAACAATGTGTACCTTAACCTAACCTATGTCGTACCTTAACCTAACCTATGTCGTACCTTAACCTAACCTATGTCGTACCTTAACCTAACCTATGTCGTACCTTAACCTAACCTATGTCGTACCTTAACCTAACCTATGTCGTACCTTAACCTAACCTATGTAGTACCTTAACCTAACCTATGTCGTACCTTAACCTAACCTATGTCGTACCTTAACCTAACCTATGTCGTACCTTAACCTAACCTATGTCGTACCTTAACCTAACCTATGTCGTACCTTAACCTAACCTATGTCGTACCTTAACCTAACCTATGTCGTACCTTAACCTAACCTATGTCGTACCTTAACCTAACCTATGTCGTACCTTAACCTAACCTATGTCGTACCTTAACCTAACCTATGTCGTACCTTAACCTAACCTATGTCGTACCTTAACCTAACCTGTATTGCGCCTTAACCTAACCTGTATTGCGCCTTAACCTAACCTGTATTGCGCCTTAACCTAACCTGTATTGCGCCTTAACCTAACCTGTATTGCGCCTTAACCTAACCTGTATTGCGCCTTAACCTAACCTGTATTGCGCCTTAACCTAACCTGTATTGCGCCTTAACCTAACCTGTATTGCGCCTTAACCTAACCTGTATTGCGCCTTAACCTAACCTGTATTGCGCCTTAACCTAACCTGTATTGCGCCTTAACCTAACCTGTATTGCGCCTTAACCTAACCTGTATTGCGCCTTAACCTAACCTGTATTGCGCCTTAACCTAACCTGTATTGCGCCTTAACCTAACCTGTATTGCGCCTTAACCTAACCTGTATTGCGCCTTAACCTAACCTGTATTGCGCCTTAACCTAACCTGTATTGCGCCTTAACCTAACCTGTATTGCGCCTTAACCTAACCTGTATTGCGCCTTAACCTAACCTGTATTGCGCCTTAACCTAACCTGTATTGCGCCTTAACCTAACCTGTATTGCGCCTTAACCTAACCTGTATTGCGCCTTAACCTAACCTGTATTGCGCCTTAACCTAACCTGTATTGCGCCTTAACCTAACCTGTATTGCGCCTTAACCTAACCTGTATTGCGCCTTAACCTAACCTGTATTGCGCCTTAACCTAACCTGTATTGCGCCTTAACCTAACCTGTATTGCGCCTTAACCTAACCTGTATTGCGCCTTAACCTAACCTGTATTGCGCCTTAATGTAACCTATATTGCGCCTTAACGTAACCTATATTGCGCCTTAACGTAACCTATATTGCGCCTTAACGTAACCTATATTGCGCCTTAACGTAACCTACATTGCGCCTTAACGTAACCTATATTGCGCCTTAACGTAACCTATATTGCGCCTTAACGTAACCTATATTGCGCCTTAACGTAACCTATATTGCGCCTTAACGTAACCTATATTGCGCCTTAACGTAACCTATATTGCGCCTTAACGTAACCTATATTGCGCCTTAACGTAACCTATATTGCGCCTTAACGTAACCTATATTGCGCCTTAACGTAACCTATATTGCGCCGTAACGTAACCTATATTGCGCCTTAACGTAACCTATATTGCGCCTTAACGTAACCCACGTTGCGCCGTAACGTAACCCACGTTGTGCCGTAACCCGACACACGTTGGGCCTTAACCCGACACACGTTGGGCCTTAACCCGACACACGTTGTGCCTTAACCCGACACACGTTGGGCCTTAACCCGACACACGTTGGGCCTTAACCCGACACACGTTGGGCCTTAACCCGACACACGTTGGGCCTTAACCCGACACACGTTGGGCCTTAACCCGACACACGTTGGGCCTTAACCCGACACACGTTGGGCCTTAACCCGACACACGTTGGGCCTTAACCCGACACACGTTGGGCCTTAACCCGACACACGTTGGGCCTTAACCCGACACACGTTGGGCCTTAACCCGACACACGTTGGGCCTTAACCCGACACACGTTGGGCCTTAACCCGACACACGTTGGGCCTTAACCCAACACACGTTGGGCCTTAACCCAACACACGTTGGGCCTTAACCCAACACACGTTGGGCCTTAACCTGCTCTGTAATTGTCATACGACGCGTTAAATTAGTGTAGTGTTGCCTAACTGCAACCCCCGCAATATAGTTTGCTACTCGCACTGCCCGGTCCCCAGTGTATCGCTTCATGTTAAACACCTTGCAGCTATACACTAATGTGGATGGCAGCAGGACGTACATGCTCAATGCCCTTTGCAGTTGTTCATTGGCATTTGCAGTTGTTCATTGGCATTTGCAGTTGTTCATTGGCATTCGCATGGCGAAGCACTTAGCCTACGCTGTGGTACGGCCTGTGTCAACTGTCCGCTGATGTTGTACGTCCAAATCACACACTGTACTGCACATTGGTCCTCATGTACTGAATGATACATCGTGGTACATGTGACCGTACAACGACTGCGCCAACAACGGCGAACCATGCGGTCCAAATGTTGTGCACTCAGCTACGTGTCGTCGCCCTATAAGAGCTGGATTGCAGTGTGGTATGCCCTGGATGGCGATCAGCATGAGCCGTCTGTTGATGTAGTGGCGCGTGTTGTCAGACGTAGTCGTCTCTTCTCACACACCGTGATAGCATGGTGCACTGCGTTCCACATCTGCGACATGCGACAGAGGCCGGTTGACAGTCGTTCGCGCAATGGACATCGCATACGTACGGGGGCCACCTTCCACGTGTTCGCGAAGCGTGCACATGTTGTTGCGTGTATGTGGGCAGACATAGTGTGTCGTGACACCTGACACAGGCATGCAACAATCGTTGAATTTGCAAATGGCGATGGACGCCTACGTTTGCTGGTGACGTTACGCAAATGAACAACTGGTAAACCGTTGTGGTGCGGTTGTTCTCGCTAGAGGTGAATCAGTGATGGCGACGATCGGTTGAGCTACCAACCGGTTGTTCCAGCGATACCCACCATGCCCACGAACGTGAATGGCATCTGGGTGTGAAGCGATACGCGGCGGTGGCTGGGTGGGACCGCCCCGGCCGGTGAGGGGGGGCCTCCCGGCGTGCTGGCCGCGCGGTGCGTGGGCGCACGCGCTACAGCCGGCTGGTGGGGGCGGCCAGTGGCAGGCGCGCCGGCCGACGGAGGCGGCAGGCGGCGCAGCTGCGCGCCGGCGCACCCTGCACGCGGCGCCGTGCGGCCAAAGTAGGTCCTCGCGGGCCCGGTGCGAAGCGCGGTGGACATCTGCAGTGTGCTGGTCCGATTGAGGACTGTGTCCGCTGAGGATGCGCCGCCGCCCGGCGCTCGGCGCCGCGACGCCGTCTGCTGCTCGGTCGCCTCTGCGGTTCTCGCAGGTGGTTTGTATCGCAGCTGTGCGGACGTGTTGGCGCGTGCGCTGTGCTGGGAGAGTTCGCTTCGGCACCCAAGTGGGGCTTTTGTCCTTCTGTGGCGCTGGCGTTGGAGCTGCCGGTCACCGTAGGTGGCGCGTGTTGTCTCCCGCCGGCAATGCCACGACAGCACGCTCCCGGGCCTCTGTCGGCAGCGGCAAGCTCAGTTGGGAGCACGGGTGGTCGCACCTAAAGCGTCTACTCGCCAAACTCCGGGCGATTGCGCCTCTCTCGAACCCGACCAAGTACTTAGGACGGCGCTGCGCGCCGCCGGGACCTGAGAGGGTTTCGAGGTGTATGGTGCAGGGGAGCTCAGCCTCCTCCTGTTTGCAGAATAATTGAGCGGACGCTTGCGTGTTCGCGCGGGCCCCCGGGACACACTCCCGGGCGGCCGGCTGCTCAGCTCTAGTTGACGCAGCTCCCTGGTTGATCCTGCCAGTAGTCATATGCTTGTCTCAAAGATTAAGCCATGCATGTCTCAGTACAAGCCGCATTAAGGTGAAACCGCGAATGGCTCATTAAATCAGTTATGGTTCCTTAGATCGTACCCACGTTACTTGGATAACTGTGGTAATTCTAGAGCTAATACATGCAAACAGAGTCCCATACCTGTGACCAACCGTTAGTTAAACGTTTAGAGGTGGACCCCATCAGGATCTACCCAAATTTAGAACACGCTTTGCAACTTTCGCGTCTGGAGGAGCCGGCTGTCCTGACCACAGCATTAAGGCATATAGTGAGGGTGGGACACCAGTACGGACGTAAAGTCACCTTCTCGGCCATGGAGGCTGTTGATAGGATACAGTTAAAGACCATGAATCTCCCCACTGACTTCGGCGCCCTGCGTGACCTTGTTCAGAAGGTTTTCCAAAGGAGGAACGAAAAATTCGATTTAGATGAAATTTATAAGCAGGCTGTTCTAGCCAATGGAAGGATAGCTTTTGACTGGAGAAAGACCTTTCCAGAACAATACGTACACACGTACTTCCCATGATGATTAAATTACAAATAGGACAACTTAATGCACATAACAGCCGATTGGTCATGCAGGAGCTACGGAGGGTGGTGGAGGAGATGAGTCTTGATGTACTCTGTCTGCAGGAGCCATACTCTCTTGCGGGGAACATAGCCTTCGCCAGTGTCAGCTGGCAAATAGTATCTTTTGGAGATGATCCTAAAGCCACCACTATAGTTTTAAATAAAGCCATACGAGTCACAGTTTTGGCTCATTTCTCAAACGAACACTGTATTGTGACTGAACTCCAGACTCCAGTCGGGGTCATTCACTTAGTCAATATGTACTTCCAATATGGCGAGGACATCGAGGCCTATTTAGACCATCTATCAAGAGTAACAGCAGCGTTAAGAGGTAGAAAGATAGTGGTGGTGGCAGATGTCAATGCGAAATCCCCCCTGTGGTACAGTGGCACCCGGGACGGAAGAGGGGAGAAGATGGAGGAGACAATAATGTCACTACAATACTTGGTCTCTAATAGAGCCGGGAATCCCCCCACCTACACAGGCGGTGGAGGAGGAGGAACCAACATAGACATAACATTAGTATCACCTAACTTTGCTGGGCATTTGAATAATTGGAAAGTAAGAGACCAAATAACAACGAGTGACCATAATTTAATAACGTTTGAGCTTACAGATAGGGAATGCCACTGGGACATAGGGTGGGAGTTTCAGCTAAACTATAATAAAACTGATTGGGAGCGCCTTGCAAGAGAGTTTGTTCTACCGATATGGCCGGAGGGTGATGAAGACGTCGACAGGCATGCTGTGGAGCTGGTTAGTGCCATCACAAGAGCGGTAAAGGCTGCAGTACCAACTAGGAGGAGGGCTGTCGCGGCCTCCCCGGCACCATGGTCAGCTGAACTGGGGCAGTTGCGTCAGTCGGTCAGGAGGGCGAGGAGGTACTATCGGCGAAGTGTCGTCTGGGAAGAAAAACAGAGATGGCTGGGAGTCTATAGGAATGCCAAGGAGGAGTTCCAGAGGGAGCTCAAAAGGGTAAGGCTGGTAAGTTGGGAGAAGTACGTCCAAAGCCAATTGGCTATAGATCCCTGGGGCATTCCATATAAAATAGTCAGGGAAAAAATTAGGTCACCTATGGTACTATCTACCGTCCGGGATGGGAATCGGATGACTGGGACATGGCAGGAAACTGCTGAAGTCCTTCTCCGGTCCCTACTTCCGGATGACGTGGAAAATGAGGACACAGAAGAACAAGGCCTAATTAGGCAAGCCCAGGTAGAAGAGTACCAAAACAACACTTTGGTGTACCCTTTTTCGGAGAACGAGGTGGCGGAGCACATTAAAGCACTTAAGAGAGGAAAGGCCCCAGGACCAGACGGCATTATAGCGGGGGTGGTACAATACCTCGCTCCTCAACTGGTAGCACCTCTGGCAAGAATCTACAATGAGGCCCTAAGCCTCAAAAGGTTTCCTACCATCTGGAAACAAGCAAATGTAGTAATTATAAAAAAGGGACCGGATAAGGACCCAAAGGAGGTCAAGTCCTACAGACCCATTTGTCTGTTGGATCTGTTGGGAAAATTGCTAGAGAGGCTACTGGCTGACAGGCTGATGGCACACCGAGTGCTTTGTGGAATGAGCAGCAGGCAGTTCGGCTTTAGGCCGGGGCGTTCTGCGTCTGACGCAATCGCCATGGCGGCTGAGGTCTGCGGGTCATCCACACATAAGTATATAGTTGGCATCATGGTGGACATCAGTGGCGCCTTTGACGACCTGTGGTGGCCTTCGCTTTTCTCTCGCTTGCGAGAGAAGGAGTGCCCAGGGCCGCTATATGGCTGTCTTAGGAGCTATTGTGAGGACAGGGAGGTCTGGCTATCATCCCCTAGCGGTAGAGTGGGCAAAAAGATAACAAAGGGGTGTCCACAGGGCTCTGTCCTGGGGCCACTCTTTTGGGATGTTAATATGGAGCCTCTTCTTGAGACCTTGGAGAGCTGTGCAGATGTGCTAGAGGTGATAGCTTACGCGGATGACCTCCTCCTGTTGGTTGGCGGCCGGAGCCGAGAGGAACTAGAACCAAAGATAGAGAGGACCATGACACAACTTTCACAATGGTGCCACAAAACGAAGCAAAAAATAGCACCAAACAAATCGACTTATCTACTCTTAAAGGGCCAATTGGTCAGAAACCCTACAGTTAGGATGGATGGCACGCCAGTTATACGTCGTCGAGAAGCTAGATACTTAGGGCTAATATTAGATGAAAAATGGAGTTTCGGCAGGCATATCGAGGCAACTACACACAGGGCTTTAGAGGTGCTAAATAATCTCATCAACATTGGCCATAGACGTTTTCATCTTCCACCAAGTCTCATCAAATTGTATCATAACACCATCCTGGTTTCCATCGTGGGCTACGGGTCCGGGGTCTGGGCCCACAGGCTCACGAGGGTCGTTCCTGCCGTGGCCGTGCGGAGGGTGCAGCGAAACATGATACTTCGTTCAGTGGGGGCATATAGAACATCTCCAGGGGGAGCATTACTAGTACTCATGGGCCTATGCCCCCTTGATGTAAAAATCAGGGAGCAGGCTGCATGGTATTGGGTAAAAAAGGGGAGAATAGAAAAAACAATGGATATAATGGGAGTCAGAGTGGGGGACAAAATTACAATTAGAAGAAGGGGAATGGAACTTTGGCAGGAAATTTGGGATGGGGAAGAGACCGGAAGAAGAACATACCAACTATTACCAAATGTACAGGAAAGACTACAGATGAAACACTTCCAGCCAAGTAAGGGACTGCTGCACTTCCTCACTGGGCATGGCCCGTACCCGGCATATCTTTGCCGGTTCGGGAAAAGAGCGACACCATCGTGTGACTGTGGTGCTGAACTGGGCACACCGGACCATGTGGTCTATGAGTGTCCGCTTTTCGACGACGTAGCACGGGATTTACGAAATTCACTACCTAACACAGACACCTTCCATCTCATTAGGGACGCTACCACCTTCACTATCATTGATAAACTGGCTAGCGAGGTTTCCGCCAAGGTCCTAAGGGAATACAGAAGGGAAATTGAGTAGGTAGGATCACAAATTCTCTAGACACAACGCATCATCCCATTCCGCCGGGGTGCGTACTGGCCGATCGTCAACAACGATCGGGATCCGACGCATCCAGGATTAGGGGGAGGGTGTGACCATACCGACTAGACTATAGCACACTAACTACGACAAATAATAACAATATATACTATGGTTGTAGGAGTAGAGTGTAGGAAATTTTTTGTTTCTGTTTTTGACCTGCAGCGATTGTCGGAAGGCCAGCCCGGTGCCAGGGGCACGCCCACTGGGGTTAGCTCGGTGGGCACGGCCATAAAATAGTAGGTTTATATTATATACTGGCACACCTGTAACGCTGCAGGATGTAGATACCAGTAGCAAAGTAGCTTAGAGTTGATAGCCTAACAGTAATCCACATAGATACCTGTAGATAATGTAGTTACCTGTAGATTGAACTAACTTCCTGTAGCTAATAATAGTAATAGAATATAATAGATAAAGGTATATGCTGCTGAAATGTAACTTATAGCAAAATTCGACCCACTAATGTTTTTTAGGTGGTGGGTTAATTATGTATGATATTGGGATTTAAATAAAGAATTTTTTTTTTTAAAAAAAAAAAAAAAAAAAAAAAAAAAAAAAAAAAAAAAAAAAAACAGAGTCCCGACCAG
>NW_026047399.1:1180000-1195000 GCF_023864345.2 Schistocerca serialis cubense
ACGACGATACCGCCATCTATGAGACGCCAAGCCGACCAAGACATCGATGGGCCCACAGTGCCCATCTTTCGACCCCACCCACAAAGCCTGCGTCCTCTGTCGACCACAGCACCCCAACGCCAGCGCCTCTGCCGCACGAAATCGTGGACCGGCAATCACTCCACCTGCGCCCCACTCCAACCGCCCAACTCGCAACTCCAGCGGATGAACGGCGGACTTTTCCCGCAGTCGCAATGTGCAATCCACCCCTATAACATGCGTTTCATGAAGAGGTACGTCCCATCTCCGGCGGTACACCGAAAGGTTACCGCCCTTCGATAGTGCCGTTTTCGCGCTAATCGAAGTGCTAGGGTTTACAGGTGCCAGCCAGCCAGCCAGCCAGCCAGCCAGCCAGCCAGCCAGCCAGCCAGCCAGCAGCAGCAGCAGCAGCAGCAGCAGCAGTTCCCGGTCCCGGCCTGCAGCGGTGGTCCCCCAGCCAGCCAGCCAGCCAGCCAGCCAGCCAGCCAGCCAGCCAGCCAGCCAGCCCTCCGGTGGCAGCAGCAGTCCAGCCAGCAGCAGTCCTGCCAGCAGCAGCAGCAGCCGCCGCCGCCGCCGCCCCGGCCCAGTCCGCGGCAGCAGCGTCCCTGCCTCTCGCCGTCGCCGTCGCCGTCGCCGTCGCCGTCGCCGTCGCCGTCGCCGTCGCCGTCGCCGTCGCCGTCGTCGTCGGTCGTCTCCCAGTGTGTGTCCTGTCCCTTTAGTGCTGTGTTTTTCTTTCTTCTTCTTGTCGTCATGTCCGCCCCCACCACCACCGTCACTACTACCACCACCGCCATCGTGTATACGTCCCCTTCCGCCGCCACCACCACTATCACTTGGTGTGCCCAGTCCCACCCCCCTCCTTCCATCCCTCCCCTCCTCTCTATCCCTTCGCCCTCGCTCTTTGTCGCCCCCTCTCCCGCCTCTTCCTCTCGTTCTGATCCTTTCCCCCCACTCCCCCAGCCTGTCACTGCAGCTCCGGCTAGGGTGGTGGCCCGTCGGGCCACTGCCCACGCCCAGCTCTCCCCGTCGCCGTCGCCATCGCCATCGCCATCACCGCCACCACCGTCATCGTCACCATCACCATCACCATCACTGCCACATTCGCCTGCACCGTCACAGTCACTGTCTCCGGCGCCGACTGCTGCGTCCGTGCCGGGACCTGTCCCTTCCCGCCACCTCCCCATCGTTCCCGTCCCTCATGTCACCACCCGCCCATCTGCCGCTGTCAAACGCCCTAGTGGCGCCTCCACTTCCTCTGCTCCTAAAAAGGCTCCACCCCGCCCCCCATCCCCACCCCAAAATGCCATGGACGTCTCCCCACCAGGCCCCGCTCCCTCCTCCTCCTCCTCCCCACCCGGTCTCTACCAATATCTCCTGTCCCATCCCGATCCTTCCTTCCTCGAGGCCCGGAATCTCTCCCTCCTCCTCCGCCAACATTTCCCTGGCGCCCCCATATCTCTCCTTACTCCCAGACGGGATTCTGTTCTTATCTCCTCCCCCAGCCCCACCCTCCATACTGACATCCTCTCCCGCCTCCCCATCACCCGTTTTGGTCCTCACGCCACCCTCACCCCTGCTCCCTCCCCATCTCCTACCCGCCAACCCCAACCCCCGCGTCGCCCGCCGACCCTCACCGCCGTGATCACTCGGCTTAGCCCGTCGATCACGGAGGAGGAGGTGCTGGCGGAGCTGAAGGCCCATCCCACCCTGGAGGTGCGGGCAGTCCGCCGCATTTTCAACGCGACCGGCCCCACCCGCCTTATGCGGGTTTTCTCTGAGGACGCCCCCTCCATTGACCGTCTCCTGAAGGAGGGTGCCCTCCTCTTCAATCAGCGGTTCAAAGTCGACCCCTCCCGTTCCCCCCCTCAATCCCTGCGCTGCCAGAGATGTCTGCGCTACAATGCACATCCAACAGCCGAGTGCCGCGAGGCCCCCACCTGCCCGCATTGTCGGCAAGCGCACTTCCTCCGGCAGTGCCCCAACCTCCAATCCCCTCCCTCCTGTAATACCTGCAGCCTCCCCCACCCCACCTACTCCCAAAAATGTAAAGCCCGACCTCCTCCTACCACTCCTGAACTCACCGTCCCTGTCCGTCCCCTGGACGCCCCCACCCCTCCTGGCAATTCCCTTCGTCCCCCCCCCACTGCTGAGGACATCATCAGGTTCCTCACCATTGTCCTCCAAAACGTCCATCCCTTTCAGCGCCCCCACACCTTACAACAGATCTCCCTCGCCGCCCGTTCCATATTCCACCTTAAAATGTACGCCACCTTTTCCAATAACCAGGCCCATTTCACCTTCTCCCGCCTTGACACCCTCGTCTAAGTCCTTCCAATGGCGCGACAGCATCGTATCCTTTTCAACAATATCCGCTCCCTTCCCGCCAACAAGAACCTCTTCCTGCACACCCTTGCTACCCACCGTGTGGATGCCTTCCTCCTTAATGAAACCTTCCTCCAACCCCACCACTCCATCCACACCTCCCCCTATCTCCTCCACCGCTCCGATAATCCCCTCCCAGTTGCGCGTGGCGGAGTTGCCATTGGCCACCACCGCCAGATCCCCGTTCGGCTCCAGCCTCTCCTTCCCAACCCCACCGAACACCTGATCCTTAGTCTCTTCTTCCCTGGCCTTACCATTACCTGTGCCACCATCTATGTCCGCCCCAACGCCCCTCTTCCTTTCGACTTCCTCTCCCACATCGACCGTACCTTCTCCTCCTATGTGATCGCCGCCGACCTCAACATCCATAGTCGCTCCGCTGCCCAGTTACGGCGGTGGCATCGGTTCCTCTCCTCCCTTCAAGGCGACCTCATCCCCATCCCCCAGCACACCCGTCCCGAATCCAACTCCACTCCCGATGTTATCCTCTCCTCCCCCAACCTCCTTGGTCGCATTACGGTGGATGTCCTGGAGCCTATTGGTAGCGACCATCTCCCTGTCCTCCTCACCGTGTCAGACGGCCGTCGCCCCCGCCCCGACCCTCGTCATGACCCTCCCCCTAAGTACATCCATGACTATTCCCGTGCCAACTGGAATGCCTACCGGGATACCCTCTCCACTCAGGTCGATAGCCACCCTCTCGCCTACCGCCGTCCCGATGATGTCACCCATGCCGCCTCCTTTCTCCAGCAGACCTTGTCTGAGGCCGTGGAGGCCCACGTCCCTACTGTTGCCGTCCACCCCCACCGTCCTACCTTACCACCACAGGCCGTCCTCCTCCTCCGTGAATCCCGTCGTCTCTACCGTGCCTTCCTCCGCACGCGTGACCCGGACACCCTACGACGCCACCGGCAACTACAGCGACACATTCGAAATTTGCTCGCGGCCAAGAAACGCCGGGACTGGCGACAGACATGCACCCGTTTAAATGCTACCCTCCCTATAAACTCGTCCAAGTTCTGGACCGCCTTCCGTCGCCTTACCGGAACTAAACCCTCCCCCTACTATCCTCTTCTCCACGATGATCACCCCTTCCCTGACGCCCTTAGTAAGGCCAATCACTTTGCCTCCTACCTGTCCGATGTGTTTTCCATCCCTGATGATCCCCAGTTCGATTACTCCCTCTTCCCAGATATCCGCGATCGAACTGACACCTCTGTCCCTCCCCTCGCTCCTGGTTTCCAGTACTTGGACAACATTCCACACACGGACCTTAATGCCCCCATCACCACACAGGATCTCATCGATACACTCCGCACCAAACGCAACACCGCTCCTGGTCACGATCGTGTTACCTACCGTCACCTTCGTGAAGCTCCTGTCTCTTTTCTCTCCACCCTGGCCAGGCTCTACAATGTAGTCCTGTCCACCGGTTACTACCCCGACCTGTGGAAAACCTCCCGTATCCTCATGTTCCTCAAACCTGGCAAACCGCCGTCCGCCGTCTCCTCCTACCGTCCCATCAGCCTTACCTCGGTCTTCAGCAAGGTCCTGGAATCTATCCTCACCCGCCGCATCCACCAGCATCTCCGCCAGCACCGCCTCCTCCCCGTTACCCAGTGTGGCTTTCGGCCGTCCTTCTCTTCCGACGATCTTCTCCTTCACCTCACTCATCTCCTTTCCGAACAGCTCAATTCCCGTCGCTCCGCAATCTTCCTCTCTCTTGACCTCGAACGCGCATATGACCGCGTATGGCATTCCGGTCTCCTCTTCAAGCTCCAAACCTTCGCCCTTCCCGTTAACTACGTTCGTCTGATCGGTTCCTTTCTCTCCCGCCGTCCTTCCTATGTCACCATCCATAACACCGATTCCTACACCTTTTTCCCCTCCGCCGGTGTGCCCCAAGGCTCCGTCCTATCCCCCCTTCTGTACTTGTTGTACACGGCGGACATGCCGCCGCCGTCACCCCCTGTCCACCTTCTCCAGTTTGCCGATGACACCGCCTTCCTTGCCCTTGCCCCCACCCTGCGACGCTCCCAACGCCTTCTCCAATCCCATCTTGACCGGTTCACCGCTTGGTGCAACCAGTGGTTGCTCAAGGTCAATCCTTCCAAAACCCAGGCGATCATTGTAGGCAACACCACTCCCTCCTTCCGCCTCCTTGATTTCTATCTCACCGTTTATGGCCGTCCCATCGCTCTCACCCCCACCCTTAAGTACCTTGGCGTCACCCTCGACCGTCGCCTCTCCTGGACTCCCCATCTCCAGACAATCCAAGCCAAGGCACGTTCCTGACTCCGTCTCCTCAAGCTCCTTTCCGGCCGAACGTGGGGTTTGGACCCCTCCACCATCCTCCACACCTATAAGTCCCTCATCCGCCCTATCCTCTGTTACGCCCATCCAGCCTGGATCTCCGCCCCCCCTTCCTTTTATAAATCCCTCCAAATCCTTGAACGCCATGCTCTCCGCCTTGCCTATCGCATCCGTCTCCCTTCCCCCACGCGGATCCTGTATGACCTTATCCCCTTCCCCCACCTCCTCCTCTTCCTCGAAAGGATACGAATCCTATACACCTCCCGTAAACTCGATCCTCCTCACCCGCTCGTCTCCCCGATCCTCTCCCACCCCCGCCCGCTGCCGCGCCTGTACTCCCATGTCCCACCCGGTCTCCATCTCTCCACCCTCCTTACCCTCTCCCAAGGTGGTTTCCGCCAGCTCCCTCTCCCTGATGATGTCCTCGTCCCCTCCATCTACCCCTCCTATCAACTTTGACCCTGCCCCCCCTCCCTCCTGGTGTCCTTTCCCTGCGGCACCCTCCCTCCTTTCTCTTCCCTTCCCTTCTCTCTCCTTTTCCCCCATCCCCTCCCTCCACCCCTCTTCTTCCGGGCTTCCCCTCCCCCTTCCTCCCTCCCCCCTCTTTCCCCTGCCCGTGGCGTCCCTGCTCTCCCCTCTCGCTTTCCCTCTCCCCCTCCTCCTCCTCCTCCTCCTCCTCCTCCTCCTCCTCCTCCTCCTCCTCCTCTCTTGGCAGGTCCCCGGACTCGCACACGCATCGTGAACTTTCGCGCGCCGGAGATCATCGCCCTCGGATTAGTGTCTGTGCCGTCGTGTCTGTGCCTCAGTGTTTTTCGCCGTCCACGCTCCTTCGTTCACGTGTGTCATCTACCTCGTCAGTGCTTGTGCCCAGTGCCGACGGTTTTTCTTGTTTGTTTCGTCACGTGTGAACGGCTTCATGTTTTTTAACTATTGTATCTCCTGTTTTTTAACCGCCATTCTGTTACTTGTCTGTCTCCCTTTCTTTTTTCTTGTACTGCTTATGGCTGAAGAGCGGAGTACACTGTTCCGCTGCCAGCCCACCTTGTATGGGGTGTCCAAATTACAATAAAGAAAAAAAAAAAAAAAAAAGAGGTACGTCCAATATGCGACATTCCCGCTGTCCCTATACATGAGCTGCGAGCTGTACCAGTTACGAGCTAGAGACGCGATCGCGTTGCTCTCTGTACGAATGCCGATGCTGAGCGGTCAGCTAGGAGGCGCTCCATCCATGTCGGTACCGGTGAGCGTTGCACTCGCAGTCGCAAAAACGTACGGCAAGTATATTACTCGGAAGAGTCAATGACAGTCCACGCCCCCCTGCGTGGGAAGAGTCTTTCTAGGCCATGACCCACCGGAAGGGCGCAGCGTCCCCCACCCCAGACATGTGACGTCACACCATCGGTATTGACGACTAGACTGATTCCTTATAATCATTTGCCATACACCGGTGGAAGCTGCCGAGACGAGTAACTACATAGCGGGCTCGCCGTGTCACTAATGTACAGAGATACAACAGTTTCGACTGGAACCGGATTAAACGTATACACGGCGCTGATTAGTAATAGATAGAGCCATCAGAATACAGATAATGTATACAACTGTCCGTATACATGCTGAAAGACTCTGCTCACAATCACAACCACACGTCAGCCACACACCCTTATCACGCACTACTCTCTCCCTGTAACACGCACACAGACAATATGTAAGCACCAGCATGGAACAACACCCAGTGCATCCTCTCCGCCACATTAGACAATCCACACTGTCATAACCAGACTGGGAGGTCCACTCAGAAAACAGAATATCCCACCCACCCGACAACCACCATTGCTCAGCCAAGCCACCAACACCCACACATGTCCTACACAGGGGTGCACCCAACATCACAATACTGCCTCCTCTCACAGCACACAAACAATGGCAGGAATGAAAGACACAGGTCTGCCACAAGCATGGAATGAGAGCGCCGCCTGTCATGAGCCAAAGGTGCATCCTGACGTGGCAAATCAGATGATGCCGCAGGCATCCACTTACTATAATCACAATCAACAAACCGGCCGCCCCGCCCCCCCATTAAACCTTTCCTTACAACAATGTGTACCTTAACCTAACCTATGTCGTACCTTAACCTAACCTATGTCGTACCTTAACCTAACCTATGTCGTACCTTAACCTAACCTATGTCGTACCTTAACCTAACCTATGTCGTACCTTAACCTAACCTATGTCGTACCTTAACCTAACCTATGTCGTACCTTAACCTAGCCTATGTCGTACCTTAACCTAACCTATGTCGTACCTTAACCTAACCTATGTCGTACCTTAACCTAACCTATGTCGTACCTTAACCTAACCTATGTCGTACCTTAACCTAACCTATGTCGTACCTTAACCTAACCTATGTCGTACCTTAACCTAACCTATGTCGTACCTTAACCTAACCTATGTCGTACCTTAACCTAACCTATGTCGTACCTTAACCTAACCTATGTCGTACCTTAACCTAACCTATGTCGTACCTTAACCTAACCTATGTCGTACCTTAACCTAACCTATGTCGTACCTTAACCTAACCTATGTCGTACCTTAACCTAACCTGTATTGCGCCTTAACCTAACCTGTATTGCGCCTTAACCTAACCTGTATTGCGTCTTAACCTAACCTGTATTGCGCCTTAACCTAACCTGTATTGCGCCTTAACCTAACCTGTATTGCGCCTTAACCTAACCTGTATTGCGCCTTAACCTAACCTGTATTGCGCCTTAACCTAACCTGTATTGCGCCTTAACCTAACCTGTATTGCGCCTTAACCTAACCTGTATTGCGCCTTAACCTAACCTGTATTGCGCCTTAACCTAACCTGTATTGCGCCTTAACCTAACCTGTATTGCGCCTTAACCTAACCTGTATTGCGCCTTAACCTAACCTGTATTGCGCCTTAACCTAACCTGTATTGCGCCTTAACCTAACCTGTATTGCGCCTTAACCTAACCTGTATTGCGCCTTAACCTAACCTGTATTGCGCCTTAACCTAACCTGTATTGCGCCTTAACCTAACCTGTATTGCGCCTTAACCTAACCTGTATTGCGCCTTAACCTAACCTGTATTGCGCCTTAACCTAACCTGTATTGCGCCTTAACCTAACCTGTATTGCGCCTTAACCTAACCTGTATTGCGCCTTAATGTAACCTATATTGCGCCTTAACGTAACCTATATTGCGCCTTAACGTAACCTATATTGCGCCTTAACGTAACCCATATTGCGCCTTAACGTAACCTATATTGCGCCTTAACGTAACCTATATTGCGCCTTAACGTAACCTATATTGCGCCTTAACGTAACCTATATTGCGCCTTAACGTAACCTATATTGCGCCTTAACGTAACCTATATTGCGCCTTAACGTAACCTATATTGCGCCTTAACGTAACCTATATTGCGCCTTAACGTAACCTATATTGCGCCTTAACGTAACCTATATTGCGCCGTAACGTAACCTATATTGCGCCTTAACGTAACCTATATTGCGCCTTAACGTAACCCACGTTGCGCCGTAACGTAACCCACGTTGTGCCGTAACCCGACACACGTTGGGCCTTAACCCGACACACGTTGGGCCTTAACCCGACACACGTTGGGCCTTAACCCGACACACGTTGGGCCTCAACCCGACACACGTTGGGCCTTAACCCGACACACGTTGGGCCTTAACCCGACACACGTTGGGCCTTAACCCGACACACGTTGGGCCTTAACCCGACACACGTTGGGCCTTAACCCGACACACGTTGGGCCTTAACCCGACACACGTTGGGCCTTAACCCGACACACGTTGGGCCTTAACCCGACACACGTTGGGCCTTAACCCGACACACGTTGGGCCTTAACCCGACACACGTTGGGCCTTAACCCGACACACGTTGGGCCTTAACCCGACACACGTTGGGCCTTAACCCGACACACGTTGGGCCTTAACCCGACACACGTTGGGCCTTAACCCGACACACGTTGGGCCTTAACCCAACACACGTTGGGCCTTAACCCAACACACGTTGGGCCTTAACCTGCTCTGTAATTGTCATACGACGCGTTAAATTAGTGTAGTGTTGCCTAACTGCAACCCCCGCAATATAGTTTGCTACTCGCACTGCCCGGTCCCCAGTGTATCGCTTCATGTTAAACACCTTGCAGCTATACACTAATGTGGATGGCAGCAGGACGTACATGCTCAATGCCCTTTGCAGTTGTTCATTGGCATTTGCAGTTGTTCATTGGCATTTGCAGTTGTTCATTGGCATTCGCATGGCGAAGCACTTAGCCTACGCTGTGGTACGGCCTGTGTCAACTGTCCGCTGATGTTGTACGTCCAAATCACACACTGTACTGCACATTGGTCCTCATGTACTGAATGATACATCGTGGTACATGTGACCGTACAACGACTGCGCCAACAACGGCGAACCATGCGGTCCAAATGTTGTGCACTCAGCTACGTGTCGTCGCCCTATAAGAGCTGGATTGCAGTGTGGTATGCCCTGGATGGCGATCAGCATGAGCCGTCTGTTGATGTAGTGGCGCGTGTTGTCAGACGTAGTCGTCTCTTCTCACACACCGTGATAGCATGGTGCACTGCGTTCCACATCTGCGACATGCGACAGAGGCCGGTTGACAGTCGTTCGCGCAATGGACATCGCATACGTACGGGGGCCACCTTCCACGTGTTCGCGAAGCGTGCACATGTTGTTGCGTGTATGTGGGCAGACATAGTGTGTCGTGACACCTGACACAGGCATGCAACAATCGTTGAATTTGCAAATGGCGATGGACGCCTACGTTTGCTGGTGACGTTACGCAAATGAACAACTGGTAAACCGTTGTGGTGCGGTTGTTCTCGCTAGAGGTGAATCAGTGATGGCGACGATCGGTTGAGCTACCAACCGGTTGTTCCAGCGATACCCACCATGCCCACGAACGTGAATGGCATCTGGGTGTGAAGCGATACGCGGCGGTGGCTGGGTGGGACCGTCCCCGGCCGGTGAGGGGGGGCCTCCCGGCGTGCTGGCCGCGCGGTGCGTGGGCGCACGCGCTACAGCCGGCTGGTGGGGGCGGCCAGTGGCAGGCGCGCCGGCCGACGGAGGCGGCAGGCGGCGCAGCTGCGCGCCGGCGCACCCTGCACGCGGCGCCGTGCGGCCAAAGTAGGTCCTCGCGGGCCCGGTGCGAAGCGCGGTGGACATCTGCAGTGTGCTGGTCCGATTGAGGACTGTGTGCGCTGAGGATGCGCCGCCGCCCGGCGCTCGGCGCCGCGACGCCGTCTGCTGCTCGGTCGCCTCTGCGGTTCTCGCAGGTGGTTTGTATCCCAGCTGTGCGGACGTGTTGGCGCGTGCGCTGTGCTGGGAGAGTTCGCTTCGGCACCCAAGTGGGGCTTTTGTCCTTCTGTGGCGCTGGCGTTGGAGCTGCCGGTCACCGTAGGTGGCGCGTGTTGTCTCCCGCCGGCAATGCCACGACAGCACGCTCCCGGGCCTCTGTCGGCAGCGGCAAGCTCAGTTGGGAGCACGGGTGGTCGCACCTAAAGCGTCTACTCGCCAAACTCCGGGCGATTGCGCCTCTCTCGAACCCGACCAAGTACTTAGGACGGCGCTGCGCGCCGCCGGGACCTGAGAGGGTTTCGAGGTGTATGGTGCAGGGGAGCTCAGCCTCCTCCTGTTTGCAGAATAATTGAGCGGACGCTTGCGTGTTCGCGCGGGCCCCCGGGACACACTCCCGGGCGGCCGGCTGCTCAGCTCTAGTTGACGCAGCTCCCTGGTTGATCCTGCCAGTAGTCATATGCTTGTCTCAAAGATTAAGCCATGCATGTCTCAGTACAAGCCGCATTAAGGTGAAACCGCGAATGGCTCATTAAATCAGTTATGGTTCCTTAGATCGTACCCACGTTACTTGGATAACTGTGGTAATTCTAGAGCTAATACATGCAAACAGAGTCCCGACCAGAGATGGAAGGGACGCTTTTATTAGATCAAAACCAATCGGTCGGCTCGTCCGGTCCGTTTGCCTTGGTGACTCTGAATAACTTTGGGCTGATCGCACGGTCCTCGTACCGGCGACGCATCTTTCAAATGTCTGCCTTATCAACTGTCGATGGTAGGTTCTGCGCCTACCATGGTTGTAACGGGTAACGGGGAATCAGGGTTCGATTCCGGAGAGGGAGCCTGAGAAACGGCTACCACATCCAAGGAAGGCAGCAGGCGCGCAAATTACCCACTCCCGGCACGGGGAGGTAGTGACGAAAAATAACGATACGGGACTCATCCGAGGCCCCGTAATCGGAATGAGTACACTTTAAATCCTTTAACGAGTATCTATTGGAGGGCAAGTCTGGTGCCAGCAGCCGCGGTGATTCCAGCTCCAATAGCGTATATTAAAGTTGTTGCGGTTAAAAAGCTCGTAGTTGGATTTGTGTCCCACGCTGTTGGTTCACCGCCCGTCGGTGTTTAACTGGCATGTATCGTGGGACGTCCTGCCGGTGGGGCGAGCTGAAGGCGTGCGACGCGCCTCGTGCGTGCTCGTGCGTCCCGAGGCGGACCCCGTTGCAATCCTACCAGGGTGCTCTTGAGTGAGTGTCTCGGTGGGCCGGCACGTTTACTTTGAACAAATTAGAGTGCTTAAAGCAGGCAAGCCCGCCTGAATACTGTGTGCATGGAATAATGGAATAGGACCTCGGTTCTATTTTGTTGGTTTTCGGAACCCGAGGTAATGATTAATAGGGACAGGCGGGGGCATTCGTATTGCGACGTTAGAGGTGAAATTCTTGGATCGTCGCAAGACGAACAGAAGCGAAAGCATTTGCCAAGTATGTTTTCATTAATCAAGAACGAAAGTTAGAGGTTCGAAGGCGATCAGATACCGCCCTAGTTCTAACCATAAACGATGCCAGCCAGCGATCCGCCGCAGTTCCTCCGATGACTCGGCGGGCAGCCTCCGGGAAACCAAAGCTTTTGGGTTCCGGGGGAAGTATGGTTGCAAAGCTGAAACTTAAAGGAATTGACGGAAGGGCACCACCAGGAGTGGAGCCTGCGGCTTAATTTGACTCAACACGGGAAACCTCACCAGGCCCGGACACCGGAAGGATTGACAGATTGATAGCTCTTTCTTGATTCGGTGGGTGGTGGTGCATGGCCGTTCTTAGTTGGTGGAGCGATTTGTCTGGTTAATTCCGATAACGAACGAGACTCTAGCCTGCCAACTAGTCGCGTGACATCCTTCGTGCTGTCAGCGATTACTTTTCTTCGTAGAGGGACAGGCGGCTTCTAGCCGCACGAGATTGAGCAATAACAGGTCTGTGATACCCTTAGATGTTCTGGGCCGCACGCGCGCTACACTGAAGGAATCAGCGTGTCTTCCTAGGCCGAAAGGTCGGGGTAACCCGCTGAACCTCCTTCGTGCTAGGGATTGGGGCTTGCAATTGTTCCCCATGAACGAGGAATTCCCAGTAAGCGCGAGTCATAAGCTCGCGTTGATTACGTCCCTGCCCTTTGTACACACCGCCCGTCGCTACTACCGATTGAATGATTTAGTGAGGTCTTCGGACTGGTACGCGGCATTGACTCTGTCGTTGCCGATGCTACCGGAAAGATGACCAAACTTGATCATTTAGAGGAAGTAAAAGTCGTAACAAGGTTTCCGTAGGTGAACCTGCGGAAGGATCATTACCGACTAGACTGCATGTCTTTCGATGTGCGTGTCGTGTCGCGCAACACGCTACCTGTACGGCTCGCAGTAGCCGTGCGCCGCGTGCGGAACCACGCGTGCTTCTCAAAACTAACGCCAATGTTGTGTGGTACGAGCGCTGAAGCGCTGGAGCGGCTGGCCTGCGGCACCTGGCGCCTGGCGCCGGTTTTGAATGACTTTCGCCCGACTGCCTGTCCGCTCCGGTGTGGAGCCGTACGACGCCCATCGGCCGTGAGGCCGTTGGACACAGAACGCTTGAACAGGGGCCGCCACACGCCTACGTCCCGCCTATGCAACTGTCTTGAAAGAGACGGTGGAAACTAAGAAAAGATCACCCAGGACGGTGGATCACTCGGCTCGTGGGTCGATGAAGAACGCAGCAAATTGCGCGTCGACATGTGAACTGCAGGACACATGAACATCGACGTTTCGAACGCACATTGCGGTCCATGGATTCCGTTCCCGGGCCACGTCTGGCTGAGGGTCGGCTACGTATACTGAAGCGCGCGGCGTTTGCCCCGCTTCGCAGACCTGGGAGCGTCGCGGCCGCCTGTGGGGCCGGCCGCGCCTCCTTAAACGTGCGATGCGCGCCCGTCGCCTGGCGGTTCGCATACCGGTACTTACTCGGTAGCGTGCACAGCCGGCTGGCGGTGTGGCGTGCGACACCTCGTACAACGACCTCAGAGCAGGCGAGACTACCCGCTGAATTTAAGCATATTACTAAGCGGAGGAAAAGAAACTAACAAGGATTCCCCCAGTAGCGGCGAGCGAACAGGGAAGAGTCCAGCACCGAACCCCGCAGGCTGCCGCCTGTCGTGGCATGTGGTGTTTGGGAGGGTCCACTACCCCGACGCCTCGCGCCGAGCCCAAGTCCAACTTGAATGAGGCCACGGCCCGTAGAGGGTGCCAGGCCCGTAGCGGCCGGTGCGAGCGTCGGCGGGACCTCTCCTTCGAGTCGGGTTGCTTGAGAGTGCAGCTCCAAGTGGGTGGTAAACTCCATCTGAGACTAAATATGACCACGAGACCGATAGCGAACAAGTACCGTGAGGGAAAGTTGAAAAGAACTTTGAAGAGAGAGTTCAAAAGTACGTGAAACCGTTCTGGGGTAAACGTGAGAAGTCCGAAAGGTCGAACGGGTGAGATTCACGCCCATCCGGCCACTGGCCTCCGCCCTCGGCAGATGGGGCCGGCCGCCCGCGCGGAGCAATCCGCGGCGGGGTCGTGTCCGGTTGCCTTTCCACTCGCCGCGGGGTGGGGCCGTTCCGGTGTGCGGTGGGCCGCACTTCTCCCCTAGTAGGACGTCGCGACCCGCTGGGTGCCGGCCTACGGCCCGGGTGCGCAGCCTGTCCTTCCGCGGGCCTCGGTTCGCGTCTGTTGGGCAGAGCCCCGGTGTCCTGGCTGGCTGCCCGGCGGTATATCTGGAGGAGTCGATTCGCCCCTTTGGGCGCTCGGGCTCCCGGCAAGCGCGCGCGGTTCTTCCCGGATGACGGACCTACCTGGCCCGGCCCCGGACCCGCGCCGCTGTTGGCTCGGGATGCTCTCGGGCGGAATAATCGCTCCCGTCAGCGGCGCTTCAGCTTTGGACAATTTCACGACCCGTCTTGAAACACGGACCAAGGAGTCTAACATGTGCGCGAGTCATTGGGCTGTACGAAACCTAAAGGCGTAATGAAAGTGAAGGTCTCGCCTTGCGCGGGCCGAGGGAGGATGGGGCTTCCCCGCCCTTCACGGGGCGGCGGCCTCCGCACTCCCGGGGCGTCTCGTCCTCATTGCGAGGTGAGGCGCACCTAGAGCGTACACGTTGGGACCCGAAAGATGGTGAACTATGCCTGGCCAGGACGAAGTCAGGGGAAACCCTGATGGAGGTCCGTAGCGATTCTGACGTGCAAATCGATCGTCGGAGCTGGGTATAGGGGCGAAAGACTAATCGAACCATCTAGTAGCTGGTTCCCTCCGAAGTTTCCCTCAGGATAGCTGGTGCTCGTACGAGTCTCATCCGGTAAAGCGAATGATTAGAGGCCTTGGGGCCGAAACGACCTCAACCTATTCTCAAACTTTAAATGGGTGAGATCTCCGGCTTGCTTGATATGCTGAAGCCGCGAGCAAACGACTCGGATCGGAGTGCCAAGTGGGCCACTTTTGGTAAGCAGAACTGGCGCTGTGGGATGAACCAAACGCCGAGTTAAGGCGCCCGAATCGACGCTCATGGGAAACCATGAAAGGCGTTGGTTGCTTAAGACAGCAGGACGGTGGCCATGGAAGTCGGAATCCGCTAAGGAGTGTGTAACAACTCACCTGCCGAAGCAACTAGCCCTGAAAATGGATGGCGCTGAAGCGTCGTGCCTATACTCGGCCGTCAGTCTGGCAGTCATGGCCGGTCCTTGCGGCCGGCCGCGAAGCCCTGACGAGTAGGAGGGTCGCGGCGGTGGGCGCAGAAGGGTCTGGGCGTGAGCCTGCCTGGAGCCGCCGTCGGTGCAGATCTTGGTGGTAGTAGCAAATACTCCAGCGAGGCCCTGGAGGGCTGACGCGGAGAAGGGTTTCGTGTGAACAGCCGTTGC
>NW_026047399.1:1200000-1205000 GCF_023864345.2 Schistocerca serialis cubense
CCGCCTGTCATGAGCCAAAGGTGCATCCTGACGTGGCAAATCAGATGATGCCGCAGGCATCCACTTACTATAATCACAATCAACAAACCGGCCGCCCCGCCCCCCCATTAAACCTTTCCTTACAACAATGTGTACCTTAACCTAACCTATGTCGTACCTTAACCTAACCTATGTCGTACCTTAACCTAACCTATGTCGTACCTTAACCTAACCTATGTCGTACCTTAACCTAACCTATGTCGTACCTTAACCTAACCTATGTCGTACCTTAACCTAACCTATGTCGTACCTTAACCTAACCTATGTCGTACCTTAACCTAACCTATGTCGTACCTTAACCTAACCTATGTCGTACCTTAACCTAACCTATGTCGTACCTTAACCTAACCTATGTCGTACCTTAACCTAACCTATGTCGTACCTTAACCTAACCTATGTCGTACCTTAACCTAACCTATGTCGTACCTTAACCTAACCTATGTCGTACCTTAACCTAACCTATGTCGTACCTTAACCTAACCTGTATTGCGCCTTAGCCTAACCTGTATTGCGCCTTAACCTAACCTGTATTGCGCCTTAACCTAACCTGTATTGCGCCTTAACCTAACCTGTATTGCGCCTTAACCTAACCTGTATTGCGCCTTAACCTAACCTGTATTGCGCCTTAACCTAACCTGTATTGCGCCTTAACCTAACCTGTATTGCGCCTTAACCTAACCTGTATTGCGCCTTAACCTAACCTGTATTGCGCCTTAACCTAACCTGTATTGCGCCTTAACCTAACCTGTATTGCGCCTTAACCTAACCTGTATTGCGCCTTAACCTAACCTGTATTGCGCCTTAACCTAACCTGTATTGCGCCTTAACCTAACCTGTATTGCGCCTTAACCTAACCTGTATTGCGCCTTAACCTAACCTGTATTGCGCCTTAACCTAACCTGTATTGCGCCTTAACCTAACCTGTATTGCGCCTTAACCTAACCTGTATTGCGCCTTAACCTAACCTGTATTGCGCCTTAACCTAACCTGTATTGCGCCTTAACCTAACCTGTATTGCGCCTTAACCTAACCTGTATTGCGCCTTAACCTAACCTGTATTGCGCCTTAATGTAACCTATATTGCGCCTTAACGTAACCTATATTGCGCCTTAACGTAACCTATATTGCGCCTTAACGTAACCTATATTGCGCCTTAACGTAACCTATATTGCGCCTTAACGTAACCTATATTGCGCCTTAACGTAACCTATATTGCGCCTTAACGTAACCTATATTGCGCCTTAACGTAACCTATATTGCGCCTTAACGTAACCTATATTGCGCCGTAACGTAACCTATATTGCGCCTTAACGTAACCTATATTGCGCCTTAACGTAACCCACGTTGCGCCGTAACGTAACCCACGTTGTGCCGTAACCCGACACACGTTGGGCCTTAACCCGACACACGTTGGGCCTTAACCCGACACACGTTGGGCCTTAACCCGACACACGTTGGGCCTTAACCCGACACACGTTGGGCCTTAACCCGACACACGTTGGGCCTTAACCCGACACACGTTGGGCCTTAACCCGACACACGTTGGGCCTTAACCCGACACACGTTGGGCCTTAACCCGACACACGTTGGGCCTTAACCCGACACACGTTGGGCCTTAACCCGACACACGTTGGGCCTTAACCCGACACACGTTGGGCCTTAACCCGACACACGTTGGGCCTTAACCCGACACACGTTGGGCCTTAACCCGACACACGTTGGGCCTTAACCCGACACACGTTGGGCCTTAACCCAACACACGTTGGGCCTTAACCTGCTCTGTAATTGTCATACGACGCGTTAAATTAGTGTAGTGTTGCCTAACTGCAACCCCCGCAATATAGTTTGCTACTCGCACTGCCCGGTCCCCAGTGTATCGCTTCATGTTAAACACCTTGCAGCTATACACTAATGTGGATGGCAGCAGGATGTACATGCTCAATGCCCTTTGCAGTTGTTCATTGGCATTTGCAGTTGTTCATTGGCATTTGCAGTTGTTCATTGGCATTCGCATGGCGAAGCACTTAGCCTACGCTGTGGTACGGCCTGTGTCAACTGTCCGCTGATGTTGTACGTCCAAATCACACACTGTACTGCACATTGGTCCTCATGTACTGAATGATACATCGTGGTACATGTGACCGTACAACGACTGCGCCAACAACGGCGAACCATGCGGTCCAAATGTTGTGCACTCAGCTACGTGTCGTCGCCCTATAAGAGCTGGATTGCAGTGTGGTATGCCCTGGATGGCGATCAGCATGAGCCGTCTGTTGATGTAGTGGCGCGTGTTGTCAGACGTAGTCGTCTCTTCTCACACACCGTGATAGCATGGTGCACTGCGTTCCACATCTGCGACATGCGACAGAGGCCGGTTGACAGTCGTTCGCGCAATGGACATCGCATGCGTACGGGGGCCACCTTCCACGTGTTCGCGAAGCGTGCACATGTTGTTGCGTGTATGTGGGCAGACATAGTGTGTCGTGACACCTGACACAGGCATGCAACAATCGTTGAATTTGCAAATGGCGATGGACGCCTACGTTTGCTGGTGACGTTACGCAAATGAACAACTGGTAAACCGTTGTGGTGCGGTTGTTCTCGCTAGAGGTGAATCAGTGATGGCGACGATCGGTTGAGCTACCAACCGGTTGTTCCAGCGATACCCACCATGCCCACGAACGTGAATGGCATCTGGGTGTGAAGCGATACGCGGCGGTGGCTGGGTGGGACCGTCCCCGGCCGGTGAGGGGGGGCCTCCCGGCGTGCTGGCCGCGCGGTGCGTGGGCGCACGCGCTACAGCCGGCTGGTGGGGGCGGCCAGTGGCAGGCGCGCCGGCCGACGGAGGCGGCAGGCGGCGCAGCTGCGCGCCGGCGCACCCTGCACGCGGCGCCGTGCGGCCAAAGTAGGTCCTCGCGGGCCCGGTGCGAAGCGCGGTGGACATCTGCAGTGTGCTGGTCCGATTGAGGACTGTGTGCGCTGAGGATGCGCCGCCGCCCGGCGCTCGGCGCCGCGACGCCGTCTGCTGCTCGGTCGCCTCTGCGGTTCTCGCAGGTGGTTTGTATCGCAGCTGTGCGGACGTGTTGGCGCGTGCGCTGTGCTGGGAGAGTTCGCTTCGGCACCCAAGTGGGGCTTTTGTCCTTCTGTGGCGCTGGCGTTGGAGCTGCCGGTCACCGTAGGTGGCGCGTGTTGTCTCCCGCCGGCAATGCCACGACAGCACGCTCCCGGGCCTCTGTCGGCAGCGGCAAGCTCAGTTGGGAGCACGGGTGGTCGCACCTAAAGCGTCTACTCGCCAAACTCCGGGCGATTGCGCCTCTCTCGAACCCGACCAAGTACTTAGGACGGCGCTGCGCGCCGCCGGGACCTGAGAGGGTTTCGAGGTGTATGGTGCAGGGGAGCTCAGCCTCCTCCTGTTTGCAGAATAATTGAGCGGACGCTTGCGTGTTCGCGCGGGCCCCCGGGACACACTCCCGGGCGGCCGGCTGCTCAGCTCTAGTTGACGCAGCTCCCTGGTTGATCCTGCCAGTAGTCATATGCTTGTCTCAAAGATTAAGCCATGCATGTCTCAGTACAAGCCGCATTAAGGTGAAACCGCGAATGGCTCATTAAATCAGTTATGGTTCCTTAGATCGTACCCACGTTACTTGGATAACTGTGGTAATTCTAGAGCTAATACATGCAAACAGAGTCCCGACCAGAGATGGAAGGGACGCTTTTATTAGATCAAAACCAATCGGTCGGCTCGTCCGGTCCGTTTGCCTTGGTGACTCTGAATAACTTTGGGCTGATCGCACGGTCCTCGTACCGGCGACGCATCTTTCAAATGTCTGCCTTATCAACTGTCGATGGTAGGTTCTGCGCCTACCATGGTTGTAACGGGTAACGGGGAATCAGGGTTCGATTCCGGAGAGGGAGCCTGAGAAACGGCTACCACATCCAAGGAAGGCAGCAGGCGCGCAAATTACCCACTCCCGGCACGGGGAGGTAGTGACGAAAAATAACGATACGGGACTCATCCGAGGCCCCGTAATCGGAATGAGTACACTTTAAATCCTTTAACGAGTATCTATTGGAGGGCAAGTCTGGTGCCAGCAGCCGCGGTAATTCCAGCTCCAATAGCGTATATTAAAGTTGTTGCGGTTAAAAAGCTCGTAGTTTGATTTGTGTCCCACGCTGTTGGTTCACCGCCCGTCGGTGTTTAACTGGCATGTATCGTGGGACGTCCTGCCGGTGGGGCGAGCTGAAGGCGTGCGACGCGCCTCGTGCGTGCACGTGCGTCCCGAGGCGGACCCCGTTGCAATCCTACCAGGGTGCTCTTGAGTGAGTGTCTCGGTGGGCCGGCACGTTTACTTTGAACAAATTAGAGTGCTTAAAGCAGGCAAGCCCGCCTGAATACTGTGTGCATGGAATAATGGAATAGGACCTCGGTTCTATTTTGTTGGTTTTCGGAACCCGAGGTAATGATTAATAGGGACAGGCGGGGGCATTCGTATTGCGACGTTAGAGGTGAAATTCTTGGATCGTCGCAAGACGAACAGAAGCGAAAGCATTTGCCAAGTATGTTTTCATTAATCAAGAACGAAAGTTAGAGGTTCGAAGGCGATCAGATACCGCCCTAGTTCTAACCATAAACGATGCCAGCCAGCGATCCGCCGCAGTTCCTCCGATGACTCGGCGGGCAGCCTCCGGGAAACCAAAGCTTTTGGGTTCCGGGGGAAGTATGGTTGCAAAGCTGAAACTTAAAGGAATTGACGGAAGGGCACCACCAGGAGTGGAGCCTGCGGCTTAATTTGACTCAACACGGGAAACCTCACCAGGCCCGGACACCGGAAGGATTGACAGATTGATAGCTCTTTCTTGATTCGGTGGGTGGTGGTGCATGGCCGTTCTTAGTTGGTGGAGCGATTTGTCTGGTTAATTCCGATAACGAACGAGACTCTAGCCTGCTAACTAGTCGCGTG
>NW_026047399.1:1215000-1220000 GCF_023864345.2 Schistocerca serialis cubense
ACCCCACCCACAAAGCCTGCGTCCTCTGTCGACCACAGCACCCCAACGCCAGCGCCTCTGCCGCACGAAATCGTGGACCGGCAATCACTCCACCTGCGCCCCACTCCAACCGCCCAACTCGCAACTCCAGCGGATGAACGGCGGACTTTTCCCGCAGTCGCAATGTGCAATCCACCCCTATAACATGCGTTTCATGAAGAGGTACGTCCAATATGCGACATTCCCGCTGTCCCTATACATGAGCTGCGAGCTGTACCAGTTACGAGCTAGAGACGCGATCGCGTTGCTCTCTGTACGAATGCCGATGCTGAGCGGTCAGCTAGGAGGCGCTCCATCCATGTCGGTACCGGTGAGCGTTGCACTCGCAGTCGCAAAAACGTACGGCAAGTATATTACTCGGAAGAGTCAATGACAGTCCACGCCCCCCTGCGTGGGAAGAGTCTTTCTAGGCCATGACCCACCGGAAGGGCGCAGCGTCCCCCACCCCAGACATGTGACGTCACACCATCGGTATTGACGACTAGACTGATTCCTTATAATCATTTGCCATACACCGGTGGAAGCTGCCGAGACGAGTAACTACATAGCGGGCTCGCCGTGTCACTAATGTACAGAGATACAACAGTTTCGACTGGAACCGGATTAAACGTATACACGGCGCTGATTAGTAATAGATAGAGCCATCAGAATACAGATAATGTATACAACTGTCCGTATACATGCTGAAAGACTCTGCTCACAATCACAACCACACGTCAGCCACACACCCTTATCACGCACTACTCTCTCCCTGTAACACGCACACAGACAATATGTAAGCACCAGCATGGAACAACACCCAGTGCATCCTCTCCGCCACATTAGACAATCCACACTGTCATAACCAGACTGGGAGGTCCACTCAGACAACAGAATATCCCACCCACCCGACAACCACCATTGCTCAGCCAAGCCACCAACACCCACACATGTCCTACACAGGGGTGCACCCAACATCACAATACTGCCTCCTCTCACAGCACACAAACAATGGCAGGAATGAAAGACACAGGTCTGCCACAAGCATGGAATGAGAGCGCCGCCTGTCATGAGCCAAAGGTGCATCCTGACGTGGCAAATCAGATGATGCCGCAGGCATCCACTTACTATAATCACAATCAACAAACCGGCCGCCCCGCCCCCCCATTAAACCTTTCCTTACAACAATGTGTACCTTAACCTAACCTATGTCGTACCTTAACCTAACCTATGTCGTACCTTAACCTAACCTATGTCGTACCTTAACCTAACCTATGTCGTACCTTAACCTAACCTATGTCGTACCTTAACCTAACCTATGTCGTACCTTAACCTAACCTATGTCGTACCTTAACCTAACCTATGTCGTACCTTAACCTAACCTATGTCGTACCTTAACCTAACCTATGTCGTACCTTAACCTAACCTATGTCGTACCTTAACCTAACCTATGTCGTACCTTAACCTAACCTATGTCGTACCTTAACCTAACCTATGTTGTACCTTAACCTAACCTATGTCGTACCTTAACCTAACCTGTATTGCGCCTTAACCTAACCTGTATTGCGCCTTAACCTAACCTGTATTGCGCCTTAACCTAACCTGTATTGCGCCTTAACCTAACCTGTATTGCGCCTTAACCTAACCTGTATTGCGCCTTAACCTAACCTGTATTGCGCCTTAACCTAACCTGTATTGCGCCTTAACCTAACCTGTATTGCGCCTTAACCTAACCTGTATTGCGCCTTAACCTAACCTGTATTGCGCCTTAACCTAACCTGTATTGCGCCTTAACCTAACCTGTATTGCGCCTTAACCTAACCTGTATTGAGCCTTAACCTAACCTGTATTGCGCCTTAACCTAACCTGTATTGCGCCTTAACCTAACCTGTATTGCGCCTTAACCTAACCTGTATTGCGCCTTAACCTAACCTGTATTGCGCCTTAACCTAACCTGTATTGCGCCTTAACCTAACCTGTATTGCGCCTTAACCTAACCTGTATTGCGCCTTAACCTAACCTGTATTGCGCCTTAACCTAACCTGTATTGCGCCTTAACCTAACCTGTATTGCGCCTTAACCTAACCTGTATTGCGCCTTAACCTAACCTGTATTGCGCCTTAACCTAACCTGTATTGCGCCTTAACCTAACCTGTATTGCGCCTTAACCTAACCTGTATTGCGCCTTAACCTAACCTGTATTGCGCCTTAACCTAACCTGTATTGCGCCTTAACCTAACCTATATTGCGCCTTAACGTAACCTATATTGCGCCTTAACGTAACCTATATTGCGCCTTAACGTAACCTATATTGCGCCTTAACGTAACCTATATTGCGCCTTAACGTAACCTATATTGCGCCTTAACGTAACCTATATTGCGCCTTAACGTAACCTATATTGCGCCTTAACGTAACCTATATTGCGCCTTAACGTAACCTATATTGCGCCTTAACGTAACCTATATTGCGCCTTAACGTAACCTATATTGCGCCTTAACGTAACCTATATTGCGCCGTAACGTAACCTATATTGCGCCTTAACGTAACCTATATTGCGCCTTAACGTAACCCACGTTGCGCCGTAACGTAACCCACGTTGTGCCGTAACCCGACACACGTTGGGCCTTAACCCGACACACGTTGGGCCTTAACCCGACACACGTTGGGCCTTAACCCGACACACGTTGGGCCTTAACCCGACACACGTTGGGCCTTAACCCGACACACGTTGGGCCTTAACCCGACACACGTTGGGCCTTAACCCGACACACGTTGGGCCTTAACCCGACACACGTTGGGCCTTAACCCGACACACGTTGGGCCTTAACCCGACACACGTTGGGCCTTAACCCGACACACGTTGGGCCTTAACCCGACACACGTTGGGCCTTAACCCGACACACGTTGGGCCTTAACCCAACACACGTTGGGCCTTAACCCAACACACGTTGGGCCTTAACCTGCTCTGTAATTGTCATACGACGCGTTAAATTAGTGTAGTGTTGCCTAACTGCAACCCCCGCAATATAGTTTGCTACTCGCACTGCCCGGTCCCCAGTGTATCGCTTCATGTTAAACACCTTGCAGCTATACACTAATGTGGATGGCAGCAGGACGTACATGCTCAATGCCCTTTGCAGTTGTTCATTGGCATTTGCAGTTGTTCATTGGCATTTGCAGTTGTTCATTGGCATTCGCATGGCGAAGCACTTAGCCTACGCTGTGGTACGGCCTGTGTCAACTGTCCGCTGATGTTGTACGTCCAAATCACACACTGTACTGCACATTGGTCCTCATGTACTGAATGATACATCGTGGTACATGTGACCGTACAACGACTGCGCCAACAACGGCGAACCATGCGGTCCAAATGTTGTGCACTCAGCTACGTGTCGTCGCCCTATAAGAGCTGGATTGCAGTGTGGTATGCCCTGGATGGCGATCAGCATGAGCCGTCTGTTGATGTAGTGGCGCGTGTTGTCAGACGTAGTCGTCTCTTCTCACACACCGTGATAGCATGGTGCACTGCGTTCCACATCTGCGACATGCGACAGAGGCCGGTTGACAGTCGTTCGCGCAATGGACATCGCATACGTACGGGGGCCACCTTCCACGTGTTCGCGAAGCGTGCACATGTTGTTGCGTGTATGTGGGCAGACATAGTGTGTCGTGACACCTGACACAGGCATGCAACAATCGTTGAATTTGCAAATGGCGATGGACGCCTACGTTTGCTGGTGACGTTACGCAAATGAACAACTGGTAAACCGTTGTGGTGCGGTTGTTCTCGCTAGAGGTGAATCAGTGATGGCGACGATCGGTTGAGCTACCAACCGGTTGTTCCAGCGATACCCACCATGCCCACGAACGTGAATGGCATCTGGGTGTGAAGCGATACGCGGCGGTGGCTGGGTGGGACCGTCCCCGGCCGGTGAGGGGGGGCCTCCCGGCGTGCTGGCCGCGCGGTGCGTGGGCGCACGCGCTACAGCCGGCTGGTGGGGGCGGCCAGTGGCAGGCGCGCCGGCCGACGGAGGCGGCAGGCGGCGCAGCTGCGCGCCGGCGCACCCTGCACGCGGCGCCGTGCGGCCAAAGTAGGTCCTCGCGGGCCCGGTGCGAAGCGCGGTGGACATCTGCAGTGTGCTGGTCCGATTGAGGACTGTGTGCGCTGAGGATGCGCCGCCGCCCGGCGCTCGGCGCCGCGACGCCGTCTGCTGCTCGGTCGCCTCTGCGGTTCTCGCAGGTGGTTTGTATCGCAGCTGTGCGGACGTGTTGGCGCGTGCGCTGTGCTGGGAGAGTTCGCTTCGGCACCCAAGTGGGGCTTTTGTCCTTCTGTGGCGCTGGCGTTGGAGCTGCCGGTCACCGTAGGTGGCGCGTGTTGTCTCCCGCCGGCAATGCCACGACAGCACGCTCCCGGGCCTCTGTCGGCAGCGGCAAGCTCAGTTGGGAGCACGGGTGGTCGCACCTAAAGCGTCTACTCGCCAAACTCCGGGCGATTGCGCCTCTCTCGAACCCGACCAAGTACTTAGGACGGCGCTGCGCGCCGCCGGGACCTGAGAGGGTTTCGAGGTGTATGGTGCAGGGGAGCTCAGCCTCCTCCTGTTTGCAGAATAATTGAGCGGACGCTTGCGTGTTCGCGCGGGCCCCCGGGACACACTCCCGGGCGGCCGGCTGCTCAGCTCTAGTTGACGCAGCTCCCTGGTTGATCCTGCCAGTAGTCATATGCTTGTCTCAAAGATTAAGCCATGCATGTCTCAGTACAAGCCGCATTAAGGTGAAACCGCGAATGGCTCATTAAATCAGTTATGGTTCCTTAGATCGTACCCACGTTACTTGGATAACTGTGGTAATTCTAGAGCTAATACATGCAAACAGAGTCCCGACCAGAGATGGAAGGGACGCTTTTATTAGATCAAAACCAATCGGTCGGCTCGTCCGGTCCGTTTGCCTTGGTGACTCTGAATAACTTTGGGCTGATCGCACG
>NW_026047399.1:1225000-1227500 GCF_023864345.2 Schistocerca serialis cubense
TTCTCTTCGGCCGCCATTCAACGATCAACTCAGAACTGGCACGGACTGGGGGAATCCGACTGTCTAATTAAAACAAAGCATTGCGATGGCCCTAGCGGGTGTTGACGCAATGTGATTTCTGCCCAGTGCTCTGAATGTCAACGTGAAGAAATTCAAGCAAGCGCGGGTAAACGGCGGGAGTAACTATGACTCTCTTAAGCAGCTTGTCCGCCAATTCATGGAGGCGCTTGAGATCGGTCGGGGGGAAGAGCCGGCGTCCCGCCGGGGAGCAGCGAGCCCGCTGCCTGACGCGGGCGAGGCCGCTGCGCCGCCCGTCGACGCAGCCGAGGACTTCGCGGCCGACACCACCGGGCCGCCGCCGGAGGGGCCGACTGACGCCGCCATCTGGGAGCATCTGGCGGGGCTACCCGCTTCCGCCCAGCGTTTCTCTGCCCTGGATCGTGTCATAGGTCTGGGGCGGGGCACGCCGCCCGATGTCATCCTGGGCATGCTCCCGGATGCCCTTGCGTCGGTCGGGTCCAGAGGGGAGAGATCGATCACCAGGACACAGCGGCCGCGCCAACCATCGAAGCGGCCGCCTGCCGCGCCGCCGACGCAGAAGCGCAAGCGGCGCCGCTGGGAGTACGCGAGAACGCAGGATGCCTTCCGACGGTCGCGTGCACGTTGCGTGCGCGGCCTCTTGGATGGCACCCTGCTCCAGCCGCCACCTGCCATCCCTGGTCTGCTGGACTTCTGGGCGGACCTCTTCACCAAGAAGCCCATCTCCACCGCGGGCTTCATTCGTGACCGCCTCCTCCCGCACTCAGAGCCTGTCGCTCTCGAGTGCATATGGGGGCCGGTCACATATGAGGAGGTCGCCGCCGCGTTGCCGCCCAGGGGATCAGCAGCCGGGCCGGACGGCCTTACGCCAGCGGAGTTGCGGCGCCTGCCGCACGAAGTCCTGGTGAAAGTGATGAATCTCTTCCTTCTGGCCCGCGCCCTTCCGGAACGCCTGCTTCGCGCGCGGACGTCCCTTCTCCCGAAAACGGCTGCACCAACATCCCCCGCTGACTTTCGCCCCATTACGGTCTGCTCGGTGTTGGCGCGGACCTTTCACAAGGTTCTCGCGTCACGCCTGATGCGCGCATGTGCTGTGGACGAACGTCAGCGGGCATTCATCCCTCGGGATGGGATGTTGGAAAATACCTTCATCTTGGACACTGCCCTCACCGACGCAGTTCGCTCCTGCCGCTCTGTCTTTGTGGCATCGATCGACGTATCTAAGGCATTCGATTCGGTAGATCATGCTGCCCTTCGCCCCGTGCTGAAGGCGCATGGCCTGCCGGATTGCTTTGTCGAGTATGTCGAGCGGTGCTACGAGGGCAGCACGACAGTGATAGCGGACGGCGCCGGCGTGGGCGTGTCTGTGCAGCCAGCACGGGGCGTTCGCCAGGGCGATCCCCTCTCCCCCCTCCTGTTCAACTTTGCGGTGGACTACGTTTTAGGCCAACTGCCCTCCCACATCGGAGCTCGGATCCTCGGTCGCAGAGTCAACGCTGCGGCCTTTGCAGATGACGTCTTGCTGTTTGCAGCGACCCCGAGGGGCTTGCAGTCCCTCATCGACGCAGCTACCGCAGCCCTCGCCCACCTGGGGCTGCAGATCAACGCCCGGAAGTGTTTCACCCTCGCCTTAGTCGCGTCAGGGCGCGAGAAGAAGGTGAAGGTGGACAGCAATGTCACCTTCACAGCAGGCAATACCACCATGCCTGCCCTGCGTGTGGGTGAAACCTTCCGGTACCTGGGGCTGCAATTTTCCACGGCGGGTCGCTGTGTCTTCAATCCACGTAGCCACCTGGTGGAGCAGCTTGACGTCATCTCCCGAGCTCCGCTGAAGCCGCAACAGCGCCTCCACGCTCTCACCAACGTACTTCTCCCTGGCCTGTACCACGGGCTGGCCCTCAGCCGCACCCGGGTGGGTGCATTGAAGTCGGCCGACGTTACCATCCGGGCCGCCGTCAGGAGATGGTTCCGCCTTCCGGCGGACACCCCCCTGGGATACTTCCACGCTCCTGTTGCCCAGGGGGGCCTCGGCATTCCATCTTGCCGATGGATGGGTCCGACCCTCCGTCGGTCCCGTCTCCTGGCGCTGAAGAAGATAGGGCCAGCCTGCGACGGTGCAGGCATGGATGAGGTGCAGCGTGAGATCGAGGTGCTGGAGCGCCACCTAATGTGGGAGGGCCACCTCCTCAAATCGTCAACGCAGGTTGGGGAAATGTGGGCGGCGCGCCTACACATCGCCATTGACGGTGCTGCACTGTCATCTTCTGCCGCCGTCAGTGGCCAACATCAGTGGGTCGCCGACACCAGTCGCCTGCTATCTGGGCGTGAATACATCGACGCCCTCCGCGCCCGCATCAACGCCTTCCCTACGAAGGCACGGCGCAGTCGCGGGCGGGAGGCGGACACCAGATGCCGCGCGGGGTGCCAGGCCGTGGAGACCGCCAACCACGTACTTCAGGCT
>NW_026047399.1:1232500-1235000 GCF_023864345.2 Schistocerca serialis cubense
AACCTGTATTGCGCCTTAACCTAACCTGTATTGCGCCTTAACCTAACCTGTATTGCGCCTTAACCTAACCTGTATTGCGCCTTAACCTAACCTGTATTGCGCCTTAACCTAACCTGTATTGCGCCTTAACCTAACCTGTATTGCGCCTTAACCTAACCTGTATTGCGCCTTAACCTAACCTGTATTGCGCCTTAACCTAACCTGTATTGCGCCTTAACCTAACCTGTATTGCGCCTTAACCTAACCTGTATTGCGCCTTAACCTAACCTGTATTGCGCCTTAACCTAACCTGTATTGCGCCTTAACCTAACCTGTATTGCGCCTTAACCTAACCTGTATTGCGCCTTAACCTAACCTGTATTGCGCCTTAACCTAACCTGTATTGCGCCTTAACCTAACCTGTATTGCGCCTTAATGTAACCTATATTGCGCCTTAACGTAACCTATATTGCGCCTTAACGTAACCTATATTGCGCCTTAACGTAACCTATATTGCGCCTTAACGTAACATATATTGCGCCTTAACGTAACCTATATTGCGCCTTAACGTAACCTATATTGCGCCTTAACGTAACCTATATTGCGCCTTAACGTAACCTATATTGCGCCTTAACGTAACCTGTATTGCGCCTTAACGTAACCTATATTGCGCCTTAACGTAACCTATATTGCGCCTTAACGTAACCTATATTGCGCCTTAACGTAACCTATACTGCGCCTTAACGTAACCTATATTGCGCCTTAACGTAACCTATATTGCGCCGTAACGTAACCTATATTGCGCCTTAACGTAACCTATATTGCGCCTTAACGTAACCCACGTTGCGCCGTAACGTAACCCACGTTGTGCCGTAACCCGACACACGTTGGGCCTTAACCCGACACACGTTGGGCCTTAACCTGCTCTGTAATTGTCATACGACGCGTTAAATTAGTGTAGTGTTGCCTAACTGCAACCCCCGCAATATAGTTTGCTACTCGCACTGCCCGGTCCCCAGTGTATCGCTTCATGTTAAACACCTTGCAGCTATACACTAATGTGGATGGCAGCAGGACGTACATGCTCAATGCCCTTTGCAGTTGTTCATTGGCATTTGCAGTTGTTCATTGGCATTTGCAGTTGTTCATTGGCATTCGCATGGCGAAGCACTTAGCCTACGCTGTGGTACGGCCTGTGTCAACTGTCCGCTGATGTTGTACGTCCAAATCACACACTGTACTGCACATTGGTCCTCATGTACTGAATGATACATCGTGGTACATGTGACCGTACAACGACTGCGCCAACAACGGCGAACCATGCGGTCCAAATGTTGTGCACTCAGCTACGTGTCGTCGCCCTATAAGAGCTGGATTGCAGTGTGGTATGCCCTGGATGGCGATCAGCATGAGCCGTCTGTTGATGTAGTGGCGCGTGTTGTCAGACGTAGTCGTCTCTTCTCACACACCGTGATAGCATGGTGCACTGCGTTCCACATCTGCGACATGCGACAGAGGCCGGTTGACAGTCGTTCGCGCAATGGACATCGCATACGTACGGGGGCCACCTTCCACGTGTTCGCGAAGCGTGCACATGTTGTTGCGTGTATGTGGGCAGACATAGTGTGTCGTGACACCTGACACAGGCATGCAACAATCGTTGAATTTGCAAATGGCGATGGACGCCTACGTTTGCTGGTGACGTTACGCAAATGAACAACTGGTAAACCGTTGTGGTGCGGTTGTTCTCGCTAGAGGTGAATCAGTGATGGCGACGATCGGTTGAGCTACCAACCGGTTGTTCCAGCGATACCCACCATGCCCACGAACGTGAATGGCATCTGGGTGTGAAGCGATACGCGGCGGTGGCTGGGTGGGACCGTCCCCGGCCGGTGAGGGGGGGCCTCCCGGCGTGCTGGCCGCGCGGTGCGTGGGCGCACGCGCTACAGCCGGCTGGTGGGGGCGGCCAGTGGCAGGCGCGCCGGCCGACGGAGGCGGCAGGCGGCGCAGCTGCGCGCCGGCGCACCCTGCACGCGGCGCCGTGCGGCCAAAGTAGGTCCTCGCGGGCCCGGTGCGAAGCGCGGTGGACATCTGCAGTGTGCTGGTCCGATTGAGGACTGTGTGCGCTGAGGATGCGCCGCCGCCCGGCGCTCGGCGCCGCGACGCCGTCTGCTGCTCGGTCGCCTCTGCGGTTCTCGCAGGTGGTTTGTATCGCAGCTGTGCGGACGTGTTGGCGCGTGCGCTGTGCTGGGAGAGTTCGCTTCGGCACCCAAGTGGGGCTTTTGTCCTTCTGTGGCGCTGGCGTTGGAGCTGCCGGTCACCGTAGGTGGCGCGTGTTGTCTCCCGCCGGCAATGCCACGACAGCACGCTCCCGGGCCTCTGTCGGCAGCGGCAAGCTCAGTTGGGAGCACGGGTGGTCGCACCTAAAGCGTCTACTCGCCAAACTCCGGGCGATTGCGCCTCTCTCGAACCCGACCAAGTACTTAGGACGGCGCTGCGCGCCGCCGGGACCTGAGAGGGT
>NW_026047399.1:1240000-1242500 GCF_023864345.2 Schistocerca serialis cubense
CCATATCCGCAGCAGGTCTCCAAGGTGAAGAGCCTCTAGTCGATAGAATAATGTAGGTAAGGGAAGTCGGCAAATTGGATCCGTAACTTCGGGATAAGGATTGGCTCTGAGGATCGGGGCGTGTCGGGCTTGGTCGGGAAGTGGGTCAGCGCTAAGTGCCGGGCCTGGGCGAGGTGAGTGCCGTAGGGGTGCCGGTAAGTGCGGGCGTTAAGCGCGGGCGTGGTCTGCTCTCGCCGTTGGTTGGCCTCGTGCTGGCCGGCGGTGCAGGATGCGCGCGCCTGCGCGGCGTTCGCGCCCCGGTGCTTCAACCTGCGTGCAGGATCCGAGCTCGGTCCCGTGCCTTGGCCTCCCACGGATCTTCCTTGCTGCGAGGCCGCGTCCGCCTTAGCGTGCTCCTCCGGGGGCGCGCGGGTGCGCGGATTCTCTTCGGCCGCCATTCAACGATCAACTCAGAACTGGCACGGACTGGGGGAATCCGACTGTCTAATTAAAACAAAGCATTGCGATGGCCCTAGCGGGTGTTGACGCAATGTGATTTCTGCCCAGTGCTCTGAATGTCAACGTGAAGAAATTCAAGCAAGCGCGGGTAAACGGCGGGAGTAACTATGACTCTCTTAAGGTGGCCAAGTGGCGGCGGTGTGGCTGCATCCGGACTTGGCTTCTCGAAGTGCGGTCTTGATGTAGTCGTGCTGCTGCTGCGAGGTGCTTTCCTTGGGTTATAGTTACAGGGAGAGTGATGCGCAATACATGGGCCTAGCCCTCTTAGCCTCTCCTCTCCTGCGGTCTTCTCCCCTTCTCGTGGGCCCGCTGATTTCGCAGAGTGGAAGACCGCACCAGGGGCTTGGGGGGGTTACCAGCCCCCCCTCGCACTATCCCTTTTTTAGTTGGGGGCAGTAAGCAGAGAATAAGTGGTGGCCCTTCCGCTGAAGGTGCCACCCCAACTCCCCCAGCACCTAGCCGGCCAACCGGCCGTGCCGAAAATCTTGTAACTTTTGCAGCTATGTATACCTGTAGTGAGTGCCACCGCAGCTTTACAACCAAGAACGGTCTCGGGGTCCATCGCCGCCGCCAACATCTTGCGGCCGCCAACGCGGAGATCGTCACGGAGAGGCATCGCGCGAGGTGGACGGAGGAAGAAGTCCTGTCGCTCGCCAAGGCGGAGGCCGAACTGTTCCTTGAGAGGGACGCCCGGTTCTTCTTCGTCAATCAAGAACTCATCAGGATGTTCCCCGACCGAACGCTCGAGGCAATCAAGTGCCGACGGCGGCAAGCTGCCCACAAGCAGCTCGTCCGCCAATTCATGGAGGCGCTTGAGATCGGTCGGGGGGAAGAGCCGGCGTCCCGCCGGGGAGCAGCGAGCCCGCTGCCTGACGCGGGCGAGGCCGCTGCGCCGCCCGTCGACGCAGCCGAGGACTTCGCGGCCGACACCACCGGGCCGCCGCCGGAGGGGCCGACTGACGCCGCCATCTGGGAGCATCTGGCGGGGCTACCCGCTTCCGCCCAGCGTTTCTCTGCCCTGGATCGTGTCATAGGTCTGGGGCGGGGCACGCCGCCCGATGTCATCCTGGGCATGCTCCCGGATGCCCTTGCGTCGGTCGGGTCCAGAGGGGAGAGATCGATCACCAGGACACAGCGGCCGCGCCAACCATCGAAGCGGCCGCCTGCCGCGCCGCCGACGCAGAAGCGCAAGCGGCGCCGCTGGGAGTACGCGAGAACGCAGGATGCCTTCCGACGGTCGCGTGCACGTTGCGTGCGCGGCCTCTTGGATGGCACCCTGCTCCAGCCGCCACCTGCCATCCCTGGTCTGCTGGACTTCTGGGCGGACCTCTTCACCAAGAAGCCCATCTCCACCGCGGGCTTCATTCGTGACCGCCTCCTCCCGCACTCAGAGCCTGTCGCTCTCGAGTGCATATGGGGGCCGGTCACACGTGAGGAGGTCGCCGCCGCGTTGCCGCCCAGGGGATCAGCAGCCGGGCCGGACGGCCTTACCCCAGCGGAGTTGCGGCGCCTGCCGCACGAAGTCCTGGTGAAAGTGATGAATCTCTTCCTTCTGGCCCGCGCCCTTCCGGAACGCCTGCTTCGCGCGCGAACGTCCCTTCTCCCGAAAACGGCTGCACCAACATCCCCCGCTGACTTTCGCCCCATTACGGTCTGCTCGGTGTTGGCGCGGACCTTTCACAAGGTTCTCGCGTCACGCCTGATGCGCGCATGTGCTGTGGACGAACGTCAGCGGGCATTCATCCCTCGGGATGGGATGTTGGAAAATACCTTCATCTTGGACACTGCTCTCACCGACGCAGTTCGCTCCTGCCGCTCTGTCTTTGTGGCATCGATCGACGTATCTAAGGCTTTCGATTCGGTAGATCATGCTGCCCTTCGGCCCGTGCTGAAGGCGCATGGCCTGCCGGATTGCTTTGTCGAGTATGTCGAGCGGTGCTACGAGGGCAGCACGACAGTGATAGCGGACGGCGCCGGCGTGGGCGTGTCTGTGCAGCCAGCA
>NW_026047399.1:1247500-1250000 GCF_023864345.2 Schistocerca serialis cubense
ATATCCCACCCACCCGACAACCACCATTGCTCAGCCAAGCCACCAACACCCACACATGTCCTACACGGGGGTGCACCCAACATCACAATACTGCCTCCTCTCACAGCACACAAACAATGGCAGGAATGAAAGACACAGGTCTGCCACAAGCATGGAATGAGAGCGCCGCCTGTCATGAGCCAAAGGTGCATCCTGACGTGGCAAATCAGATGATGCCGCAGGCATCCACTTACTATAATCACAATCAACAAACCGGCCGCCCCGCCCCCCCATTAAACCTTTCCTTACAACAATGTGTACCTTAACCTAACCTATGTCGTACCTTAACCTAACCTATGTCGTACCTTAACCTAACCTATGTCGTACCTTAACCTAACCTATGTCGTACCTTAACCTAACCTATGTCGTACCTTAACCTAACCTATGTCGTACCTTAACCTAACCTATGTCGTACCTTAACCTAACCTATGTCGTACCTTAACCTAACCTATGTCGTACCTTAACCTAACCTATGTCGTACCTTAACCTAACCTATGTCGTACCTTAACCTAACCTATGTCGTACCTTAACCTAACCTATGTCGTACCTTAACCTAACCTATGTCGTACCTTAACCTAACCTATGTCGTACCTTAACCTAACCTATGTCGTACCTTAACCTAACCTGTATTGCGCCTTAACCTAACCTGTATTGCGCCTTAACCTAACCTGTATTGCGCCTTAACCTAACCTGTATTGCGCCTTAACCTAACCTGTATTGCGCCTTAACCTAACCTGTATTGCGCCTTAACCTAACCTGTATTGCGCCTTAACCTAACCTGTATTGCGCCTTAACCTAACCTGTATTGCGCCTTAACCTAACCTGTATTGCGCCTTAACCTAACCTGTATTGCGCCTTAACCTAACCTGTATTGCGCCTTAACCTAACCTGTATTGCGCCTTAACCTAACCTGTATTGCGCCTTAACCTAACCTGTATTGCGCCTTAACCTAACCTGTATTGCGCCTTAACCTAACCTGTATTGCGCCTTAACCTAACCTGTATTGCGCCTTAACCTAACCTGTATTGCGCCTTAACCTAACCTGTATTGCGCCTTAACCTAACCTGTATTGCGCCTTAACCTAACCTGTATTGCGCCTTAACCTAACCTGTATTGCGCCTTAACCTAACCTGTATTGCGCCTTAACCTAACCTGTATTGCGCCTTAACCTAACCTGTATTGCGCCTTAACCTAACCTGTATTGCGCCTTAACGTAACCTGTATTGCGCCTTAACGTAACCTATATTGCGCCTTAACGTAACCTATATTGCGCCTTAACGTAACCTATATTGCGCCTTAACGTAACCTATATTGCGCCTTAACGTAACCTATATTGCGCCTTAACGTAACCTATATTGCGCCTTAACGTAACCTATATTGCGCCTTAACGTAACCTATATTGCGCCTTAACGTAACCTATATTGCGCCTTAACGTAACCTATATTGCGCCTTAACGTAACCTATATTGCGCCTTAACGTAACCTATATTGCGCCTTAACGTAACCTATATTGCGCCGTAACGTAACCTATATTGCGCCTTAACGTAACCTATATTGCGCCTTAACGTAACCCACGTTGCGCCGTAACGTAACCCACGTTGTGCCGTAACCCGACACACGTTGGGCCTTAACCCGACACACGTTGGGCCTTAACCCGACACACGTTGGGCCTTAACCCGACACACGTTGGGCCTTAACCCGACACACGTTGGGCCTTAACCCGACACACGTTGGGCCTTAACCCGACACACGTTGGGCCTTAACCCGACACACGTTGGGCCTTAACCCGACACACGTTGGGCCTTAACCCGACACACGTTGGGCCTTAACCCGACACACGTTGGGCCTTAACCCGACACACGTTGGGCCTTAACCCGACACACGTTGGGCCTTAACCCGACACACGTTGGGCCTTAACCCGACACACGTTGGGCCTTAACCCGACACACGTTGGGCCTTAACCCGACACACGTTGGGCCTTAACCCAACACACGTTGGGCCTTAACCTGCTCTGTAATTGTCATACGACGCGTTAAATTAGTGTAGTGTTGCCTAACTGCAACCCCCGCAATATAGTTTGCTACTCGCACTGCCCGGTCCCCAGTGTATCGCTTCATGTTAAACACCTTGCAGCTATACACTAATGTGGATGGCAGCAGGACGTACATGCTCAATGCCCTTTGCAGTTGTTCATTGGCATTTGCAGTTGTTCATTGGCATTTGCAGTTGTTCATTGGCATTCGCATGGCGAAGCACTTAGCCTACGCTGTGGTACGGCCTGTGTCAACTGTCTGCTGATGTTGTACGTCCAAATCACACACTGTACTGCACATTGGTCCTCATGTACTGAATGATACATCGTGGTACATGTGACCGTACAACGACTGCGCCAACAACGGCGAACCATGCGGTCCAAATGTTGTGCACTCAGCTACGTGTCGTCGCCCTATAAGAGCTGGATT
>NW_026047399.1:1255000-1257500 GCF_023864345.2 Schistocerca serialis cubense
TACACGTTGGGACCCGAAAGATGGTGAACTATGCCTGGCCAGGACGAAGTCAGGGGAAACCCTGATGGAGGTCCGTAGCGATTCTGACGTGCAAATCGATCGTCGGAGCTGGGTATAGGGGCGAAAGACTAATCGAACCATCTAGTAGCTGGTTCCCTCCGAAGTTTCCCTCAGGATAGCTGGTGCTCGTACGAGTCTCATCCGGTAAAGCGAATGATTAGAGGCCTTGGGGCCGAAACGACCTCAACCTATTCTCAAACTTTAAATGGGTGAGATCTCCGGCTTGCTTGATATGCTGAAGCCGCGAGCAAACGACTCGGATCGGAGTGCCAAGTGGGCCACTTTTGGTAAGCAGAACTGGCGCTGTGGGATGAACCAAACGCCGAGTTAAGGCGCCCGAATCGACGCTCATGGGAAACCATGAAAGGCGTTGGTTGCTTAAGACAGCAGGACGGTGGCCATGGAAGTCGGAATCCGCTAAGGAGTGTGTAACAACTCACCTGCCGAAGCAACTAGCCCTGAAAATGGATGGCGCTGAAGCGTCGTGCCTATACTCGGCCGTCAGTCTGGCAGTCATGGCCGGTCCTTGCGGCCGGCCGCGAAGCCCTGACGAGTAGGAGGGTCGCGGCGGTGGGCGCAGAAGGGTCTGGGCGTGAGCCTGCCTGGAGCCGCCGTCGGTGCAGATCTTGGTGGTAGTAGCAAATACTCCAGCGAGGCCCTGGAGGGCTGACGCGGAGAAGGGTTTCGTGTGAACAGCCGTTGCACACGAGTCAGTCGATCCTAAGCCCTAGGAGAAATCCGATGTTGATGGGGGCCGTCATAGCATGATGCACTTTGTGCTGGCCCCCGTTGGGCGAAAGGGAATCCGGTTCCTATTCCGGAACCCGGCAGCGGAACCGATACAAGTCGGGCCCCTCTTTTAGAGATGCTCGTCGGGGTAACCCAAAAGGACCCGGAGACGCCGTCGGGAGATCGGGGAAGAGTTTTCTTTTCTGCATGAGCGTTCGAGTTCCCTGGAATCCTCTAGCAGGGAGATAGGGTTTGGAACGCGAAGAGCACCGCAGTTGCGGCGGTGTCCCGATCTTCCCCTCGGACCTTGAAAATCCGGGAGAGGGCCACGTGGAGGTGTCGCGCCGGTTCGTACCCATATCCGCAGCAGGTCTCCAAGGTGAAGAGCCTCTAGTCGATAGAATAATGTAGGTAAGGGAAGTCGGCAAATTGGATCCGTAACTTCGGGATAAGGATTGGCTCTGAGGATCGGGGCGTGTCGGGCTTGGTCGGGAAGTGGGTCAGCGCTAACGTGCCGGGCCTGGGCGAGGTGAGTGCCGTAGGGGTGCCGGTAAGTGCGGGCGTTTAGCGCGGGCGTGGTCTGCTCTCGCCGTTGGTTGGCCTCGTGCTGGCCGGCGGTGCAGGATGCGCGCGCCTGCGCGGCGTTCGCGCCCCGGTGCTTCAACCTGCGTGCAGGATCCGAGCTCGGTCCCGTGCCTTGGCCTCCCACGGATCTTCCTTGCTGCGAGGCCGCGTCCGCCTTAGCGTGCTCCTCCGGGGGCGCGCGGGTGCGCGGATTCTCTTCGGCCGCCATTCAACGATCAACTCAGAACTGGCACGGACTGGGGGAATCCGACTGTCTAATTAAAACAAAGCATTGCGATGGCCCTAGCGGGTGATGACGCAATGTGATTTCTGCCCAGTGCTCTGAATGTCAACGTGAAGAAATTCAAGCAAGCGCGGGTAAACGGCGGGAGTAACTATGACTCTCAAATGCCCACTTGATGCGTAATATATGGACCCTCTCGATCCACCCCTTAGCATCCCCGCGATGTCGGGTGGATGATGGTTCGATTAGCCTCTCTGTGGGAAATCCGAGCTCTGGCCTTCAAGTGGCGGGGGTCGTAAGGGGTGCTAAGAAAGGTGTAATTCTTTTTGAAGCTCTCCGACCGACAGAGCAGGGTGTCTTTCGAGGCTTGGGGGTTACCTCCCCCCCTGCCTTTTGTTTCCAGCTGGTGCAAGTAGTAGAAGAAAACAAGGTACCAGGCCTCCCACTGGAGTGCCTGTGCCAGCTGACGAGCTTTCCAGCCAGCCAACCAGTGCGGGTCGAGCGCCGCTCCCCGCTGTCTGCCCTGAATGTCTGCGGTCCTTTTCAACAAAGACCGGGCTCGGCGTTCATCGCCGTCGTGCCCACCCTGATGCCGCCAACGCGGAAGTGCGAACGGAAAGGAAGAAGGCCAGGTGGTCGCAAGAAGAGTTGCTCCGTCTTGCGCATGCTGAGGCGACTTTGTCCCTCCAAGGGTGCCGGTTCTTTAACCAAGAGCTGGCCAAAGCGTTCCCAGAGCGCACACTTGAATCTATCAAGTGTCAGCGCAGGGTGCAGGCCTATAAGAACATGGTGGCAAACTTTGCTGCTGAGCTCTCAAAGGGAGACGAAGATCATCAGGCCTCTGTAGACGGATCTGCTGTGGGCTCTTCCTCACCACAGACATCTTCTCCGGGGGAAGATGCC
>NW_026047399.1:1262500-1272500 GCF_023864345.2 Schistocerca serialis cubense
CACAGTGCCCATCTTTCGACCCCACCCACAAAGCCTGCGTCCTCTGTCGACCACAGCACCCCAACGCCAGCGCCTCTGCCGCACGAAATCGTGGACCGGCAATCACTCCACCTGCGCCCCACTCCAACCGCCCAACTCGCAACTCCAGCGGATGAACGGCGGACTTTTCCCGCAGTCGCAATGTGCAATCCACCCCTATAACATGCGTTTCATGAAGAGGTACGTCCATCTCCGGCGGTACACCGCGAGGTTACCGTCCTTCGATTGTGCCTTTTTCGCGCTAATCGAAGTGTTAGGGGTTCCAGGTGCCAGCCAGCCAGCCAGCCAGCCAGCCAGCCAGCCAGCCAGCAGTTCCCGGTCCCGGCCTGCAGCAGTGGTCCCGCAGCCCGCCAGCCCGCCAGCCAGCCAGCCCGCCCGCCCTCCGGTGGCAGCAGCAGTCCAGCCAGCAGCGGTCCAGCCAGCAGCAGTCCAGCCAGCAGCAGCAGCGGCAGCAGCAGCAGCAGCCGCAGCCGCCGCCGCCGCCGCCCCGGCCCCGTCCGCGGCAGCAGCGTCCCTGCCTCTCGCCGTCGCCGTCGCCGTCGCCGTCGCCGTCGCCGTCCGTCGTCCCCCAGTGTGTGTCCTGTCCTTTTAGTGCTGCGTTTTTCTTTCTTCTTCTTGTCGTCATGTCCGCCCCCACCACCACCGTCACTACTACCACCACCGCCATCGTGTATACGTCCCCTTCCGCCGCCTCCACCACTATCACTTGGTGTGCCCAATCCCACCCCCCTCCTTCCATCCCTCCCCTCCTCTCTATCCCTTCGCCCTCGCTCTTTGTCTCCCCATCTCCCGCCTCTTCCTCTCGTTCTGATCCTTTCCCCCCACTCCCCCAGCCTGTCACTGCAGCTCCGGCTAGGGTGGTGGCCCGTCGGGCCACTGCCCACGCCCAGCTCTCCCCATCGCCATCGCCATCACCGCCACCACCGTCATCATCGTCACCATCACCATCACTGCCACATTCGCCTGCACCGTCACAGTCACTATCTCCGGCGCCGACTGCTGCGTCCGTGCCGGGACCTGTCCCTTCCCACCACCTCCCCAACGTTCCCGTCCCTCCTGTCACCACCCGCCCATCTGCCGCTGTCAAACGCCCTAGTGGCGCCTCCACTTCCTCTGCTCCTAAAAAGGCTCCACCCCGCCCGCCATCCCCACCCCAAAATGCCATGGACGTCTCCCCACCAGGCCCCGCTCCCTCCACCTCCTCCTCCTCCTCCTCCTCCTCCCCACCCGGTCTCTACAAATATCTCCTGTCCCGTCCCGATCCTTCCTTCCTCGAGGCCCGGAATCTCTCCCTCCTCCTCCGCCAACATTTCCCTGGCGTCCCCATCTCTCTCCTTACTCCCAGACGGGATTCTGTTCTTATCTCCTCCCCCAGCCCAACTCTCCATACTGACATCCTCTCCCGCCTCCCCATCACCCGTTTTGGTCCTCACGCCTCCCTCACCCCTGCTCCCTCCCCATCTCCTACCCGCCAACCCCAACCCCCGCGTCGCCCGCCCACCCTCACCGCCGTGATCACTCGGCTTAGCCCGTCGATCACGGAGGAGGAGGTGCTGGCGGAGCTGAAGGCCCATCCCACCCTGGAGGTGCGGGCAGTCCGCCGCATTTTCAACGCGACCGGCCCCACCCGCCTTATGCGGGTTTTCTCTGAGGACGCCCCCTCCATTGACCGTCTCCTGAAGGAGGGTGCCCTCCTCTTCAATCAGCGGTTCAAAGTCGACCCCTCCCGTTCCCCCCCTCAATCCCTGCGCTGCCAGAGATGTCTGCGCTACAATGCACATCCAACAGCCGAGTGCCGCGAGGCCCCCACCTGCCCGCATTGTCGGCAAGCGCACTTCCTCCGGCAGTGCCCCAACCTCCAATCCCCTCCCTCCTGTAATACCTGCAGCCTCCCCCACCCCACCTACTCCCAAAAATGTAAAGCCCGACCTCCTCCTACCACTCCTGAACTCACCGTCCCTGTCCGTCCCCTGGACGCCCCCACCCCTCCTGGCAATTCCCTTCGTCCCCCCCCCACTGCTGAGGACATCATCAGGTTCCTCACCATTGTCCTCCAAAACGTCCATCCCTTTCAGCGCCCCCACACCTTACAACAGATCTCCCTCGCCGCCCGTTCCATATTCCACCTTAAAATGTACGCCACCTTTTCCAATAACCAGGCCCATTTCACCTTCTCCCGCCTTGACACCCTCGTCTAAGTCCTTCCAATGGCGCGACAGCATCGTATCCTTTTCAACAATATCCGCTCCCTTCCCGCCAACAAGAACCTCTTCCTGCACACCCTTGCTACCCACCGTGTGGATGCCTTCCTCCTTAATGAAACCTTCCTCCAACCCCACCACTCCATCCACACCTCCCCCTATCTCCTCCACCGCTCCGATAATCCCCTCCCAGTTGCGCGTGGCGGAGTTGCCATTGGCCACCACCGCCAGATCCCCGTTCGGCTCCAGCCTCTCCTTCCCGACCCCACCGAACACCTGATCCTTAGTCTCTTCTTCCCCGGCCTTACCATTACCTGTGCCACTATCTATGTCCGCCCCAGCGCCCCTCTTCCTTTCGACTTCCTCTCCCACATCGACCGTACCTTCTCCTCCTATGTGATCGCCGCCGACCTCAACATCCATAGTCGCTCCGCTGCCCAGTTACGGCGGTGGCATCGGTTCCTCTCCTCCCTTCAAGGCGACCTCATCCCCATCCCCCAGCACACCCGTCCCGAATCCAACTCCACTCCCGATGTTATCCTCTCCTCCCCCAACCTCCTTGGTCGCATTACGGTGGATGTCCTGGAGCCTCTTGGTAGCGACCATCTCCCTGTCCTCCTCACCGTGTCAGACGGCCGTCGCCCCCGCCCCGACCCTCGTCATGACCCTCCCCCTAAGTACATCCATGCCTATTCCCGTGCCAACTGGAATGCCTACCGGGATACCCTCTCCACTCAGGTCGATAGCCACCCTCTCGCCTACCGCCGTCCCGATGATGTCACCCATGCCGCCTCCTTTCTCCAGCAGACCTTGTCTGAGGCCGTGGAGGCCCACGTCCCTACTGTTGCCGTCCACCCCCACCGTCCTACCTTACCACCACAGGCCGTCCTCCTCCTCCGTGAATCCCGTCGTCTCTACCGTGCCTTCCTCCGCACGCGTGACCCGGACACCCTACGACGCCACCGGCAACTACAGCGACACATTCGAAATTTGCTCGCGGCCAAGAAACGCCGGGACTGGCGACAGACATGCACCCGTTTAACTGCTACCCTCCCTATAAACTCGTCCAAGTTCTGGACCGCCTTCCGTCGCCTTACCGGAACTAAACCCTCCCCCTACTATCCTCTTCTCCACGATGATCACCCCTTCCCTGACGCCCTTAGTAAGGCCAATCACTTTGCCTCCTACCTGTCCGATGTGTTTTCCATCCCTGATGATCCCCAGTTCGATTACTCCCTCTTCCCAGATATCCGCGATCGAACTGACCCCTCTGTCCCTCCCCTCGCTCCTGGTTTCCAGTACTTGGACAACATTCCACACACGGACCTTAATGCCCCCATCACCACACAGGATCTCATCGATACACTCCGCACCAAACGCAACACCGCTCCTGGTCACGATCGTGTTACCTACCGTCACCTTCGTGAAGCTCCTGTCTCTTTTCTCTCCACCCTGGCCAGGCTCTACACTGTAGTCCTGTCCACCGGTTACTACCCCGACCTGTGGAAAACCTCCCGTATCCTCATGTTCCTCAAACCTGGCAAACCGCCGTCCGCCGTCTCCTCCTACCGTCCCATCAGCCTTACCTCGGTCTTCAGCAAGGTCCTGGAATCTATCCTCACCCGCCGCATCCACCAGCATCTCCGCCAGCACCGCCTCCTCCCCGTTACCCAGTGTGGCTTTCGGCCGTCCTTCTCTTCCGACGATCTTCTCCTTCACCTCACTCATCTCCTTTCCGAACAGCTCAATTCCCGTCGCTCCGCAATCTTCCTCTCTCTTGACCTCGAACGCGCATATGACCGCGTATGGCATTCCGGTCTCCTCTTCAAGCTCCAAACCTTCGCCCTTCCCATTAACTACGTTCGTCTGATCGGTTCCTTTCTCTCCCGCCGTCCTTCCTATGTCACCATCCATAACACCGATTCCTACACCTTTTTCCCCTCCGCCGGTGTGCCCCAAGGCTCCGTCCTATCCCCCCTTCTGTACTTGTTGTACACGGCGGACATGCCGCCGCCGTCACCCCCTGTCCACCTTCTCCAGTTTGCCGATGACACCGCCTTCCTTGCCCTTGCCCCCACCCTGCGACGCTCCCAACGCCTTCTCCAATCCCATCTTGACCGGTTCACCGCTTGGTGCAACCAGTGGTTGCTCAAGGTCAATCCTTCCAAAACCCAGGCGATCATTGTAGGCAACACCACTCCCTCCTTCCGCCTCCTTGATTTCTATCTCACCGTTTATGGCCGTCCCATCGCTCTCACCCCCACCCTTAAGTACCTTGGCGTCACCCTCGACCGTCGCCTCTCCTGGACTCCCCATCTCCAGACAATCCAAGCCAAGGCACGTTCCCGACTCCGTCTCCTCAAGCTCCTTTCCGGCCGAACGTGGGGTTTGGACCCCTCCACCATCCTCCACACCTATAAGTCCCTCATCCGCCCTATCCTCTGTTACGCCCATCCAGCCTGGATCTCCGCCCCCCCTTCCTTTTATAAATCCCTCCAAATCCTTGAACGCCATGCTCTCCGCCTTGCCTATCGCATCCGTCTCCCTTCCCCCACGCGGATCCTGTATGACCTTATCCCCTTCCCCCACCTCCTCCTCTTCCTCGAAAGGCTACGAATCCTCTACACCTCCCGTAAACTCGATCCTCCTCACCCGCTCGTCTCCCCGATCCTCTCCCACCCCCGCCCGCTGCCGCGCCTGTACTCCCATGTCCCACCCGGTCTCCATCTCTCCACCCTCCTTACCCTCTCCCAAGGTGGTTTCCGCCAGCTCCCTCTCCCTGATGATGTCCTCGTCCCCTCCATCTACCCCTCCTATCAACTTTGACCCTGCCCCCCCTCCCTCCTGGTGTCCTTTCCCTGCGGCACCCTCCCTCCTTTCTCTTCCCTTCCCTTCTCTCTCCTTTTCCCCCATCCCCTCCCTCCACCCCTCTTCTTCCGGGCTTCCCCTCCCCCTTCCTCTCTCCCCCCTCTTTCCCCAGCCCGTGGCGTCCCTGCTCTCCCCTCTCGCTTTCCCTCTCCCCCTCCTCCTCCTCCTCCTCCTCCTCCTCTCTTGGCAGGTCCCCGGACTCGCACACGCATCGTGAACTTTCGCGCGCCGGAGATCTTCGCCCTCGGATTAGTGTCTGTGCCGTCGTGTCTGTGCCTCAGTGTTTTTCGCCGTCCACGCTCCTTCGTTCACGTGTGTTATCTACCTCGTCAGTGTTTGTGCCCAGTGCCGACGGTTTTTCTTGTTTGTTTCGTCAAGTGTGAACGGCTTCATGTTTTTTAACTATTGTATCTCCTGTTTTTTAACCGCCATTCTGTTACTTGTCTGTCTCCCTTTCTTTTTTCTTGTACTGCTTATGGCTGAAGAGCGGAGTACACTGTTCCGCTGCCAGCCCACCTTGTATGGGGTGTCCAAATTACAATAAAGGAAAAAAAAAAAAAAAAAAAAGAGGTACGTCCAATATGCGACATTCCCGCTGTCCCTATACATGAGCTGCGAGCTGTACCAGTTACGAGCTAGAGACGCGATCGTGTTGCTCTCTGTACGAATGCCGATGCTGAGCGGTCAGCTAGGAGGCGCTCCATCCATGTCGGTACCGGTGAGCGTTGCACTCGCAGTCGCAAAAACGTACGGCAAGTATATTACTCGGAAGAGTCAATGACAGTCCACGCCCCCCTGCGTGGGAAGAGTCTTTCTAGGCCATGACCCACCGGAAGGGCGCAGCGTCCCCCACCCCAGACATGTGACGTCACACCATCGGTATTGACGACTAGACTGATTCCTTATAATCATTTGCCATACACCGGTGGAAGCTGCCGAGACGAGTAACTACATAGCGGGCTCGCCGTGTCACTAATGTACAGAGATACAACAGTTTCGACTGGAACCGGATTAAACGTATACACGGCGCTGATTAGTAATAGATAGAGCCATCAGAATACAGATAATGTATACAACTGTCCGTATACATGCTGAAAGACTCTGCTCACAATCACAACCACACGTCAGCCACACACCCTTATCACGCACTACTCTCTCCCTGTAACACGCACACAGACAATATGTAAGCACCAGCATGGAACAACACCCAGTGCATCCTCTCCGCCACATTAGACAATCCACACTGTCATAACCAGACTGGGAGGTCCACTCAGAAAACAGAATATCCCACCCACCCGACAACCACCATTGCTCAGCCAAGCCACCAACACCCACACATGTCCTACACAGGGGTGCACCCAACATCACAATACTGCCTCCTCTCACAGCACACAAACAATGGCAGGAATGAAAGACACAGGTCTGCCACAAGCATGGAATGAGAGCGCCGCCTGTCATGAGCCAAAGGTGCATCCTGACGTGGCAAATCAGATGATGCCGCAGGCATCCACTTACTATAATCACAATCAACAAACCGGCCGCCCCGCCCCCCCATTAAACCTTTCCTTACAACAATGTGTACCTTAACCTAACCTATGTCGTACCTTAACCTAACCTATGTCGTACCTTAACCTAACCTATGTCGTACCTTAACCTAACCTATGTCGTACCTTAACCTAACCTATGTCGTACCTTAACCTAACCTATGTCGTACCTTAACCTAACCTATGTCGTACCTTAACCTAACCTATGTCGTACCTTAACCTAACCTATGTCGTACCTTAACCTAACCTATGTCGTACCTTAACCTAACCTATGTCGTACCTTAACCTAACCTATGTCGTACCTTAACCTAACCTATGTCGTACCTTAACCTAACCTATGTCGTACCTTAACCTAACCTATGTCGTACCTTAACCTAACCTATGTCGTACCTTAACCTAACCTATGTCGTACCTTAACCTAACCTATGTCGTACCTTAACCTAACCTGTATTGCGCCTTAACCTAACCTGTATTGCGCCTTAACCTAACCTGTATTGCGCCTTAACCTAACCTGTATTGCGCCTTAACCTAACCTGTATTGCGCCTTAACCTAACCTGTATTGCGCCTTAACCTAACCTGTATTGCGCCTTAACCTAACCTGTATTGCGCCTTAACCTAACCTGTATTGCGCCTTAACCTAAACTGTATTGCGCCTTAACCTAACCTGTATTGCGCCTTAACCTAACCTGTATTGCGCCTTAACCTAACCAGTATTGCGCCTTAACCTAACCTGTATTGCGCCTTAACCTAACCTGTATTGCGCCTTAACCTAACCTGTATTGCGCCTTAACCTAACCTGTATTGCGCCTTAACCTAACCTGTATTGCGCCTTAATGTAACCTATATTGCGCCTTAACGTAACCTATATTGCGCCTTAACGTAACCTATATTGCGCCTTAACGTAACCTATATTGCGCCTTAACGTAACCTATATTGCGCCTTAACGTAACCTATATTGCGCCTTAACGTAACCTATATTGCGCCTTAACGTAACCTATATTGCGCCTTAACGTAACCTATATTGCGCCTTAATGTAACCTATATTGCGCCTTAACGTAACCTATATTGCGCCTTAACGTAACCTATATTGCGCCGTAACGTAACCTATATTGCGCCTTAACGTAACCTATATTGCGCCTTAACGTAACCCACGTTGCGCCGTAGCGTAACCCACGTTGGGCCTTAACCCGACACACGTTGGGCCTTAACCCGACACACGTTGGGCCTTAACCCGACACACGTTGGGCCTTAACCCGACACACGTTGGGCCTTAACCCGACACACGTTGGGCCTTAACCCGACACACGTTGGGCCTTAACCCGACACACGTTGGGCCTTAACCCGACACACGTTGGGCCTTAACCCGACACACGTTGGGCCTTAACCCGACACACGTTGGGCCTTAACCCGACACACGTTGGGCCTTAACCCGACACACGTTGGGCCTTAACCCGACACACGTTGGGCCTTAACCCGACACACGTTGGGCCTTAACCCAACACACGTTGGGCCTTAACCCAACACACGTTGGGCCTTAACCCAACACACGTTGGGCCTTAACCTGCTCTGTAATTGTCATACGACGCGTTAAATTAGTGTAGTGTTGCCTAACTGCAACCCCCGCAATATAGTTTGCTACTCGCACTGCCCGGTCCCCAGTGTATCGCTTCATGTTAAACACCTTGCAGCTATACACTAATGTGGATGGCAGCAGGACGTACATGCTCAATGCCCTTTGCAGTTGTTCATTGGCATTTGCAGTTGTTCATTGGCATTTGCAGTTGTTCATTGGCATTCGCATGGCGAAGCACTTAGCCTACGCTGTGGTACGGCCTGTGTCAACTGTCCGCTGATGTTGTACGTCCAAATCACACACTGTACTGCACATTGGTCCTCATGTACTGAATGATACATCGTGGTACATGTGACCGTACAACGACTGCGCCAACAACGGCGAACCATGCGGTCCAAATGTTGTGCACTCAGCTACGTGTCGTCGCCCTATAAGAGCTGGATTGCAGTGTGGTATGCCCTGGATGGCGATCAGCATGAGCCGTCTGTTGATGTAGTGGCGCGTGTTGTCAGACGTAGTCGTCTCTTCTCACACACCGTGATAGCATGGTGCACTGCGTTCCACATCTGCGACATGCGACAGAGGCCGGTTGACAGTCGTTCGCGCAATGGACATCGCATACGTACGGGGGCCACCTTCCACGTGTTCGCGAAGCGTGCACATGTTGTTGCGTGTATGTGGGCAGACATAGTGTGTCGTGACACCTGACACAGGCATGCAACAATCGTTGAATTTGCAAATGGCGATGGACGCCTACGTTTGCTGGTGACGTTACGCAAATGAACAACTGGTAAACCGTTGTGGTGCGGTTGTTCTCGCTAGAGGTGAATCAGTGATGGCGACGATCGGTTGAGCTACCAACCGGTTGTTCCAGCGATACCCACCATGCCCACGAACGTGAATGGCATCTGGGTGTGAAGCGATACGCGGCGGTGGCTGGGTGGGACCGTCCCCGGCCGGTGAGGGGGGGCCTCCCGGCGTGCTGGCCGCGCGGTGCGTGGGCGCACGCGCTACAGCCGGCTGGTGGGGGCGGCCAGTGGCAGGCGCGCCGGCCGACGGAGGCGGCAGGCGGCGCAGCTGCGCGCCGGCGCACCCTGCACGCGGCGCCGTGCGGCCAAAGTAGGTCCTCGCGGGCCCGGTGCGAAGCGCGGTGGACATCTGCAGTGTGCTGGTCCGATTGAGGACTGTGTGCGCTGAGGATGCGCCGCCGCCCGGCGCTCGGCGCCGCGACGCCGTCTGCTGCTCGGTCGCCTCTGCGGTTCTCGCAGGTGGTTTGTATCGCAGCTGTGCGGACGTGTTGGCGCGTGCGCTGTGCTGGGAGAGTTCGCTTCGGCACCCAAGTGGGGCTTTTGTCCTTCTGTGGCGCTGGCGTTGGAGCTGCCGGTCACCGTAGGTGGCGCGTGTTGTCTCCCGCCGGCAATGCCACGACAGCACGCTCCCGGGCCTCTGTCGGCAGCGGCAAGCTCAGTTGGGAGCACGGGTGGTCGCACCTAAAGCGTCTACTCGCCAAACTCCGGGCGATTGCGCCTCTCTCGAACCCGACCAAGTACTTAGGACGGCGCTGCGCGCCGCCGGGACCTGAGAGGGTTTCGAGGTGTATGGTGCAGGGGAGCTCAGCCTCCTCCTGTTTGCAGAATAATTGAGCGGACGCTTGCGTGTTCGCGCGGGCCCCCGGGACACACTCCCGGGCGGCCGGCTGCTCAGCTCTAGTTGACGCAGCTCCCTGGTTGATCCTGCCAGTAGTCATATGCTTGTCTCAAAGATTAAGCCATGC
>NW_026047399.1:1277500-1280000 GCF_023864345.2 Schistocerca serialis cubense
GGGGTGCCGGTAAGTGCGGGCGTTTAGCGCGGGCGTGGTCTGCTCTCGCCGTTGGTTGGCCTCGTGCTGGCCGGCGGTGCAGGATGCGCGCGCCTGCGCGGCGTTCGCGCCCCGGTGCTTCAACCTGCGTGCAGGATCCGAGCTCGGTCCCGTGCCTTGGCCTCCCACGGATCTTCCTTGCTGCGAGGCCGCGTCCGCCTTAGCGTGCTCCTCCGGGGGCGCGCGGGTGCGCGGATTCTCTTCGGCCGCCATTCAACGATCAACTCAGAACTGGCACGGACTGGGGGAATCCGACTGTCTAATTAAAACAAAGCATTGCGATGGCCCTAGCGGGTGTTGACGCAATGTGATTTCTGCCCAGTGCTCTGAATGTCAACGTGAAGAAATTCAAGCAAGCGCGGGTAAACGGCGGGAGTAACTATGACTCTCTGACTCTCTTAAGGTGGCCAAGTGGCGGCGGTGTGGCTGCATCCGGACTTGGCTTTTCGAAGTGCGGTCTTGATGTAGTCGTGCTGCTGCTGCGAGGTGCCTTCCTTGGGTTATAGTTACAGGGAGAGTGATGCGCAATACATGGGCCTAGCCCTCTTAGCCTCTCCTCTCCTGCGGTCTTCTCCCCTTCTCGTGGGCCCGCTGATCTTCGCAGAGTGGAAGACCGCACCAGGGGCTTGGGGGGGTTACCAGCCCCCCCTCGCATTATCCCTTTATAGTTGGGGGCAGCCGACAAGAAACAAGAGATGGTGGCCCTTCCGCTGAAGGTGCCACCCCAGCTACCCCAGCACCTATCCGGCCAACCGGCCGTAACGAAAATGCGATAGTTTGTGTAGCTCCCTTTGCTTGCAGTGAGTGCCACCGCACTTTTACCACGAAGAACGGTCTCGGGGTCCATCGCCGCCGCCGCCAACACCCTGCGGCCGCCAACGCTGAGATCGTGACGGAGAGGCATCGCGCGAGGTGGACGGAGGAAGAAGTCCTGTCGCTCGCCAAGGCAGAGGCCGAACTGTTCCTTGAGAGGGACGCCCGGTTCTTCTTTGTAAATCAAGAACTTACCAGGATGTTCCCCGACCGAACGCTTGAGGCAATCAAGTGCCGACGGCGGCAAGCTGCCCACAAGCAGCTTGTCCGCCAATTCATGGAGGCACTTGAGATCGGTCGGGGTGAAGAGCCGGCGTCCCGCCGTGGAGCAGCGAGCTCGCTGCCTGACGCGGGCGAGGCCGCTGCGCCGCCCGTCGACGCAGCCGAGGACTTCGCGGCCGACACCACCGGGCCGCCGCCGGAGGGGCCGACTGACGCCGCCATCTGGGAGCATCTGGCGGGGCTACCTGCTTCCGCCCAGCGTTTCTCTGCCCTGGATCGAGTCATTGGTCTGGGGCGGGGCACGCCGCCCGATGTCATCCTGGGCATGCTCCCGGATGCCCTTGCGTCGGTCGGGTCCAGGGGGGAGAGGTCGATCACCAGGACACAGCGGCCGCGCCAACCATCCAAGCGGCCGCCTGCCGCCCCGCCGCTGCAGAAGCGCAAGCGGCGCCGCTGGGAATACGCGCGGACACAGGACGCCTTCCGTAGGTCGCGTGCGCGTTGCGTGCGCGGCTTGCTGGACGGCACCCTGCTGCAGCCGCCACCCGACATCCCCGGTCTGCTGGACTTCTGGGCGGACCTCTTCACGAAGAAGCCGATCTCCACCGCCGGCTTCATCCGTGACCGCCTTCTCTCGCACTCGGAGCCTGTCGCTCCTGAGTGCCTATGGGGGCCGGTCACACGTGAGGAGGTCGCTGCTGCCTTGCCGCCCAGGGGATCGGCAGCCGGGCCGGACGGCCTGACTCCAGCGGAGCTGCGGCGCCTGCCGCATGAAGTCCTGGTGAAACTCTTGAACCTCTTCCTCCTGGCCCGCGCCCTCCCCGAGCGTCTGCTTCGCGCCCGGACGTCACTTCTCCCCAAAACGGCTGCACCAACATCCCCCGCTGACTTTCGCCCCATTACGGTCTGCTCGGTGTTGGCGCGGACCTTTCACAAGGTTCTCGCGTCACGCCTGATGCGTGCATGTGCTGTGGACGAACGTCAGCGGGCATTCATCCCCCGGGATGGGATGTTGGAAAACACCTTCATCTTGGACACTGCTCTCACCGACGCAGTCCGCTCCTGTCGCTCTGTTTTTGTGGCATCGATCGACGTCTCTAAAGCGTTCGATTCGGTGGACCATGCCGCCCTCCGCCCCGTGCTGAGGGCTCATGGCCTGCCGGATTGCTTTATTGAGTACGTCGAAAGGTGTTACGAGGGTAGCACGACGGTGATAGCGGGCGGCGCCGACGTGGGCGTGCCCCTGCAGCCGGCTAGGGGTGTGCGTCAGGGTGACCCCCTCTCCCCCCTCCTTTTCAATTTTGCGGTGGACTATGTTTTGAGTCAACTTCCCTCCCACATCGGAGCTCGGATCCTTGGTCGCAGAGTTAACGCTGCGGCCTTCGCAGATGACGTCCTGCTTTTTGCATCGACCGCGAGGGGATTG
>NW_026047399.1:1285000-1295000 GCF_023864345.2 Schistocerca serialis cubense
CTCCCCATCGTTCCCGTCCCTCATGTCACCACCCGCCCATCTGCCGCTGTCAAACGCCCTAGTGGCGCCTCCACTTCCTCTGCTCCTAAAAAGGCTCCACCCCGCCCCCCATCCCCACCCCAAAATGCCATGGACGTCTCCCCACCAGGCCCCGCTCCCTCCTCCTCCTCCTCCCCACCCGGTCTCTACAAATATCTCCTGTCCCATCCCGATCCTTCCTTCCTCGAGGCCCGGAATCTCTCCCTCCTCCTCCGCCAACATTTCCCTGGCGCCCCCATATCTCTCCTTACTCCCAGACGGGATTCTGTTCTTATCTCCTCCCCCAGCCCCACCCTCCATACTGACATCCTCTCCCGCCTCCCCATCACCCGTTTTGGTCCTCACGCCACCCTCACCCCTGCTCCCTCCCCATCTCCTACCCGCCAACCCCAACCCCCGCGTCGCCCGCCGACCCTCACCGCCGTGATCACTCGGCTTAGCCCGTCGATCACGGAGGAGGAGGTGCTGGCGGAGCTGAAGGCCCATCCCACCCTGGAGGTGCGGGCAGTCCGCCGCATTTTCAACGCGACCGGCCCCACCCGCCTTATGCGGGTTTTCTCTGAGGACGCCCCCTCCATTGACCGTCTCCTGAAGGAGGGTGCCCTCCTCTTCAATCAGCGGTTCAAAGTCGACCCCTCCCGTTCCCCCCCTCAATCCCTGCGCTGCCAGAGATGTCTGCGCTACAATGCACATCCAACAGCCGAGTGCCGCGAGGCCCCCACCTGCCCGCATTGTCGGCAAGCGCACTTCCTCCGGCAGTGCCCCAACCTCCAATCCCCTCCCTCCTGTAATACCTGCAGCCTCCCCCACCCCACCTACTCCCAAAAATGTAAAGCCCGACCTCCTCCTACCACTCCTGAACTCACCGTCCCTGTCCGTCCCCTGGACGCCCCCACCCCTCCTGGCAATTCCCTTCGTCCCCCCCCCACTGCTGAGGACATCATCAGGTTCCTCACCATTGTCCTCCAAAACGTCCATCCCTTTCAGCGCCCCCACACCTTACAACAGATCTCCCTCGCCGCCCGTTCCATATTCCACCTTAAAATGTACGCCACCTTTTCCAATAACCAGGCCCATTTCACCTTCTCCCGCCTTGACACCCTCGTCTAAGTCCTTCCAATGGCGCGACAGCATCGTATCCTTTTCAACAATATCCGCTCCCTTCCCGCCAACAAGAACCTCTTCCTGCACACCCTTGCTACCCACCGTGTGGATGCCTTCCTCCTTAATGAAACCTTCCTCCAACCCCACCACTCCATCCACACCTCCCCCTATCTCCTCCACCGCTCTGATAATCCCCTCCCAGTTGCGCGTGGCGGAGTTGCCATTGGCCACCACCGCCAGATCCCCGTTCGGCTCCAGCCTCTCCTTCCCGACCCCACCGAACACCTGATCCTTAGTCTCTTCTTCCCCGGCCTTACCATTACCTGTGCCACCATCTATGTCCGCCCCAACGCCCCTCTTCCTTTCGACTTCCTCTCCCACATCGACCGTACCTTCTCCTCCTATGTGATCGCCGCCGACCTCAACATCCATAGTCGCTCCACTGCCCAGTTGCGGCGGTGGCATCGGTTCCTCTCCTCCCTTCAAGGCGACCTCATCCCCATCCCCCAACACACCCGTCCCGAATCCAACTCCACTCCCGATGTTATCCTCTCCTCCCCCAACCTCCTTGGTCGCATTACGGTGGATGTCCTGGAGCCTATTGGTAGCGACCATCTCCCTGTCCTCCTCACCGTGTCAGACGGCCGTCGCCCCCGCCCCGACCCTCGTCATGACCCTCCCCCGAAGTACATCCATGACTATTCCCGTGCCAACTGGAATGCCTACCGGGATACCCTCTCCACTCAGGTCGATAGCCACCCTCTCGCCTACCGCCGTCCCGATGATGTCACCCATGCCGCCTCCTTTCTCCAGCAGACCTTGTCTGAGGCCGTGGAGGCCCACGTCCCTACTGTTGCCGTCCACCCCCACCGTCCTACCTTACCACCACAGGCCGTCCTCCTCCTCCGTGAATCCCGTCGTCTCTACCGTGCCTTCCTCCGCACGCGTGACCCGGACACCCTACGACGCCACCGGCAACTACAGCGACACATTCGAAATTTGCTCGCGGCCAAGAAACGCCGGGACTGGCGACAGACATGCACCCGTTTAAATGCTACCCTCCCTATAAACTCGTCCAAGTTCTGGACCGCCTTCCGTCGCCTTACCGGAACTAAACCCTCCCCCTACTATCCTCTTCTCCACGATGATCACCCCTTCCCTGACGCCCTTAGTAAGGCCAATCACTTTGCCTCCTACCTGTCCGATGTGTTTTCCATCCCTGATGATCCCCAGTTCGATTACTCCCTCTTCCCAGATATCCGCGATCGAACTGACACCTCTGTCCCTCCCCTCGCTCCTGGTTTCCAGTACTTGGACAACATTCCACACACGGACCTTAATGCCCCCATCACCACACAGGATCTCATCGATACACTCCGCACCAAACGCAACACCGCTCCTGGTCACGATCGTGTTACCTACCGTCACCTTCGTGAAGCTCCTGTCTCTTTTCTCTCCACCCTGGCCAGGCTCTACACTGTAGTCCTGTCCACCGGTTACTACCCCGACCTGTGGAAAACCTCCCGTATCCTCATGTTCCTCAAACCTGGCAAACCGCCGTCCGCCGTCTCCTCCTACCGTCCCATCAGCCTTACCTCGGTCTTCAGCAAGGTCCTGGAATCTATCCTCACCCGCCGCATCCACCAGCATCTCCGCCAGCACCGCCTCCTCCCCGTTACCCAGTGTGGCTTTCGGCCGTCCTTCTCTTCCGACGATCTTCTCCTTCACCTCACTCATCTCCTTTCCGAACAGCTCAATTCCCGTCGCTCCGCAATCTTCCTCTCTCTTGACCTCGAACGCGCATATGACCGCGTATGGCATTCCGGTCTCCTCTTCAAGCTCCAAACCTTCGCCCTTCCCATTAACTACGTTCGTCTGATCGGTTCCTTTCTCTCCCGCCGTCCTTCCTATGTCACCATCCATAACACCGATTCCTACACCTTTTTCCCCTCCGCCGGTGTGCCCCAAGGCTCCGTCCTATCCCCCCTTCTGTACTTGTTGTACACGGCGGACATGCCGCCGCCGTCACCCCCTGTCCACCTTCTCCAGTTTGCCGATGACACCGCCTTCCTTGCCCTTGCCCCCACCCTGCGACGCTCCCAACGCCTTCTCCAATCCCATCTTGACCGGTTCACCGCTTGGTGCAACCAGTGGTTGCTCAAGGTCAATCCTTCCAAAACCCAGGCGATCATTGTAGGCAACACCACTCCCTCCTTCCGCCTCCTTGATTTCTATCTCACCGTTTATGGCCGTCCCATCGCTCTCACCCCCACCCTTAAGTACCTTGGCGTCACCCTCGACCGTCGCCTCTCCTGGACTCCCCATCTCCAGACAATCCAAGCCAAGGCACGTTCCCGACTCCGTCTCCTCAAGCTCCTTTCCGGCCGAACGTGGGGTTTGGACCCCTCCACCATCCTCCACACCTATAAGTCCCTCATCCGCCCTATCCTCTGTTACGCCCATCCAGCCTGGATCTCCGCCCCCCCTTCCTTTTATAAATCCATCCAAATCCTTGAACGCCATGCTCTCCGCCTTGCCTATCGCATCCGTCTCCCTTCCCCCACGCGGATCCTGTATGACCTTATCCCCTTCCCCCACCTCCTCCTCTTCCTCGAAAGGATACGAATCCTATACACCTCCCGTAAACTCGATCCTCCTCACCCGCTCGTCTCCCCGATCCTCTCCCACCCCCGCCCGCTGCCGCGCCTGTACTCCCATGTCCCACCCGGTCTCCATCTCTCCACCCTCCTTACCCTCTCCCAAGGTGGTTTCCGCCAGCTCCCTCTCCCTGATGATGTCCTCGTCCCCTCCATCTACCCCTCCTATCAACTTTGACCCTGCCCCCCCTCCCTCCTGGTGTCCTTTCCCTGCGGCACCCTCCCTCCTTTCTCTTCCCTTCCCTTCTCTCTCCTTTTCCCCCATCCCCTCCCTCCACCCCTCTTCTTCCGGGCTTCCCCTCCCCCTTCCTCCCTCCCCCCTCTTTCCCCTGCCCGTGGCGTCCCTGCTCTCCCCTCTCGCTTTCCCTCTCCCCCTCCTCCTTCTCCTCCTCCTCCTCCTCCTCCTCCTCCTCCTCTCTTGGCAGGTCCCCGGACTCGCACACGCATCGTGAACTTTCGCGCGCCGGAGATCATCGCCCTCGGATTAGTGTCTGTGCCGTCGTGTCTGTGCCTCAGTGTTTTTCGCCGTCCACGCTCCTTCGTTCACGTGTGTCATCTACCTCGTCAGTGCTTGTGCCCAGTGCCGACGGTTTTTCTTGTTTGTTTCGTCAAGTGTGAACGGCTTCATGTTTTTTAACTATTGTATCTCCTGTTTTTTAACCGCCATTCTGTTACTTGTCTGTCTCCCTTTCTTTTATCTTGTACTGCTTATGGCTGAAGAGCGGAGTACACTGTTCCGCTGCCAGCCCACCTTGTATGGGGTGTCCAAATTACAATAAAGAAAAAAAAAAAAAAAAAAAAAAAAAAAAAGAGGTACGTCCAATATGCGACATTCCCGCTGTCCCTATACATGAGCTGCGAGCTGTACCAGTTACGAGCTAGAGACGCGATCGCGTTGCTCTCTGTACGAATGCCGATGCTGAGCGGTCAGCTAGGAGGCGCTCCATCCATGTCGGTACCGGTGAGCGTTGCACTCGCAGTCGCAAAAACGTACGGCAAGTATATTACTCGGAAGAGTCAATGACAGTCCACGCCCCCCTGCGTGGGAAGAGTCTTTCTAGGCCATGACCCACCGGAAGGGCGCAGCGTCCCCCACCCCAGACATGTGACGTCACACCATCGGTATTGACGACTAGACTGATTCCTTATAATCATTTGCCATACACCGGTGGAAGCTGCCGAGACGAGTAACTACATAGCGGGCTCGCCGTGTCACTAATGTACAGAGATACAACAGTTTCGACTGGAACCGGATTAAACGTATACACGGCGCTGATTAGTAATAGATAGAGCCATCAGAATACAGATAATGTATACAACTGTCCGTATACATGCTGAAAGACTCTGCTCACAATCACAACCACACGTCAGCCACACACCCTTATCACGCACTACTCTCTGCCTGTAACACGCACACAGACAATATGTAAGCACCAGCATGGAACAACACCCAGTGCATCCTCTCCGCCACATTAGACAATCCACACTGTCATAACCAGACTGGGAGGTCCACTCAGAAAACAGAATATCCCACCCACCCGACAACCACCATTGCTCAGCCAAGCCACCAACACCCACACATGTCCTACACAGGGGTGCACCCAACATCACAATACTGCCTCCTCTCACAGCACACAAACAATGGCAGGAATGAAAGACACAGGTCTGCCACAAGCATGGAATGAGAGCGCCGCCTGTCATGAGCCAAAGGTGCATCCTGACGTGGCAAATCAGATGATGCCGCAGGCATCCACTTACTATAATCACAATCAACAAACCGGCCGCCCCGCCCCCCATTAAACCTTTCCTTACAACAATGTGTACCTTAACCTAACCTATGTCGTACCTTAACCTAACCTATGTCGTACCTTAACCTAACCTATGTCGTACCTTAACCTAACCTATGTCGTACCTTAACCTAACCTATGTCGTACCTTAACCTAACCTATGTCGTACCTTAACCTAACCTATGTCGTACCTTAACCTAACCTATGTCGTACCTTAACCTAACCTATGTCGTACCTTAACCTAACCTATGTCGTACCTTAACCTAACCTATGTCGTACCTTAACCTAACCTATGTCGTACCTTAACCTAACCTATGTCGTACCTTAACCTAACCTATGTCGTACCTTAACCTAACCTATGTCGTACCTTAACCTAACCTATGTCGTACCTTAACCTAACCTATGTCGTACCTTAACCTAACCTATGTCGTACCTTAACCTAACCTATGTCGTACCTTAACCTAACCTGTATTGCGCCTTAACCTAACCTGTATTGCGCCTTAACCTAACCTGTATTGCGCCTTAACCTAACCTGTATTGCGCCTTAACCCAACCTGTATTGCGCCTTAACCTAACCTGTATTGCGCCTTAACCTAACCTGTATTGCGCCTTAACCTAACCTGTATTGCGCCTTAACCTAACCTGTATTGCGCCTTAACCTAACCTGTATTGCGCCTTAACCTAACCTGTATTGCGCCTTAACCTAACCTGTATTGCGCCTTAACCTAACCTGTATTGCGCCTTAACCTAACCTGTATTGCGCCTTAACCTAACCTGTATTGCGCCTTAACCTAACCTGTATTGCGCCTTAACCTAACCTGTATTGCGCCTTAACCTAACCTGTATTGCGCCTTAACCTAACCTGTATTGCGCCTTAACCTAACCTGTATTGCGCCTTAACCTAACCTGTATTGCGCCTTAACCTAACCTGTATTGCGCCTTAACCTAACCTGTATTGCGCCTTAACCTAACCTGTATTGCGCCTTAACCTAACCTGTATTGCGCCTTAACCTAACCTGTATTGCGCCTTAATGTAACCCATATTGCGCCTTAACGTAACCTATATTGCGCCTTAACGTAACCTATATTGCGCCTTAACGTAACCTATATTGCGCCTTAACGTAACCTGTATTGCGCCTTAACGTAACCTATATTGCGCCTTAACGTAACCTATATTGCGCCTTAACGTAACCTATGTTGCGCCTTAACGTAACCTATATTGCGCCTTAACGTAACCTATATTGCGCCTTAACGTAACCTATATTGCGCCTTAACGTAACCTATATTGCGCCTTAACGTAACCTATATTGCGCCTTAACGTAACCTATATTGCGCCTTAACGTAACCTATATTGCGCCTTAACGTAACCTATATTGCGCCGTAACGTAACCTATATTGCGCCTTAACGTAACCCACGTTGCGCCTTAACGTAACCCACGTTGCGCCGTAACGTAACCCACGTTGTGCCGTAACCCGACACACGTTGGGCCGTAACCCGACACACGTTGGGCCTTAACCCGACACACGTTGGGCCTTAACCCGACACACGTTGGGCCTTAACCCGACACACGTTGGGCCTTAACCCGACACACGTTGGGCCTTAACCCGACACACGTTGGGCCTTAACCCGACACACGTTGGGCCTTAACCCGACACACGTTGGGCCTTAACCCGACACACGTTGGGCCTTAACCCGACACACGTTGGGCCTTAACCCGACACACGTTGGGCCTTAACCCGACACACGTTGGGCCTTAACCCGACACACGTTGGGCCTTAACCCGACACACGTTGGGCCTTAACCCGACACACGTTGGGCCTTAACCCAACACACGTTGGGCCTTAACCCAACACACGTTGGGCCTTAACCCAACACACGTTGGGCCTTAACCCAACACACGTTGGGCCTTAACCTGCTCTGTAATTGTCATACGACGCGTTAAATTAGTGTAGTGTTGCCTAACTGCAACCCCCGCAATATAGTTTGCTACTCGCACTGCCCGGTCCCCAGTGTATCGCTTCATGTTAAACACCTTGCAGCTATACACTAATGTGGATGGCAGCAGGACGTACATGCTCAATGCCCTTTGCAGTTGTTCATTGGCATTTGCAGTTGTTCATTGGCATTTGCAGTTGTTCATTGGCATTCGCATGGCGAAGCACTTAGCCTACGCTGTGGTACGGCCTGTGTCAACTGTCCGCTGATGTTGTACGTCCAAATCACACACTGTACTGCACATTGGTCCTCATGTACTGAATGATACATCGTGGTACATGTGACCGTACAACGACTGCGCCAACAACGGCGAACCATGCGGTCCAAATGTTGTGCACTCAGCTACGTGTCGTCGCCCTATAAGAGCTGGATTGCAGTGTGGTATGCCCTGGATGGCGATCAGCATGAGCCGTCTGTTGATGTAGTGGCGCGTGTTGTCAGACGTAGTCGTCTCTTCTCACACACCGTGATAGCATGGTGCACTGCGTTCCACATCTGCGACATGCGACAGAGGCCGGTTGACAGTCGTTCGCGCAATGGACATCGCATACGTACGGGGGCCACCTTCCACGTGTTCGCGAAGCGTGCACATGTTGTTGCGTGTATGTGGGCAGACATAGTGTGTCGTGACACCTGACACAGGCATGCAACAATCGTTGAATTTGCAAATGGCGATGGACGCCTACGTTTGCTGGTGACGTTACGCAAATGAACAACTGGTAAACCGTTGTGGTGCGGTTGTTCTCGCTAGAGGTGAATCAGTGATGGCGACGATCGGTTGAGCTACCAACCGGTTGTTCCAGCGATACCCACCATGCCCACGAACGTGAATGGCATCTGGGTGTGAAGCGATACGCGGCGGTGGCTGGGTGGGACCGTCCCCGGCCGGTGAGGGGGGGCCTCCCGGCGTGCTGGCCGCGCGGTGCGTGGGCGCACGCGCTACAGCCGGCTGGTGGGGGCGGCCAGTGGCAGGCGCGCCGGCCGACGGAGGCGGCAGGCGGCGCAGCTGCGCGCCGGCGCACCCTGCACGCGGCGCCGTGCGGCCAAAGTAGGTCCTCGCGGGCCCGGTGCGAAGCGCGGTGGACATCTGCAGTGTGCTGGTCCGATTGAGGACTGTGTGCGCTGAGGATGCGCCGCCGCCCGGCGCTCGGCGCCGCGACGCCGTCTGCTGCTCGGTCGCCTCTGCGGTTCTCGCAGGTGGTTTGTATCGCAGCTGTGCGGACGTGTTGGCGCGTGCGCTGTGCTGGGAGAGTTCGCTTCGGCACCCAAGTGGGGCTTTTGTCCTTCTGTGGCGCTGGCGTTGGAGCTGCCGGTCACCGTAGGTGGCGCGTGTTGTCTCCCGCCGGCAATGCCACGACAGCACGCTCCCGGGCCTCTGTCGGCAGCGGCAAGCTCAGTTGGGAGCATGGGTGGTCGCACCTAAAGCGTCTACTCGCCAAACTCCGGGCGATTGCGCCTCTCTCGAACCCGACCAAGTACTTAGGACGGCGCTGCGCGCCGCCGGGACCTGAGAGGGTTTCGAGGTGTATGGTGCAGGGGAGCTCAGCCTCCTCCTGTTTGCAGAATAATTGAGCGGACGCTTGCGTGTTCGCGCGGGCCCCCGGGACACACTCCCGGGCGGCCGGCTGCTCAGCTCTAGTTGACGCAGCTCCCTGGTTGATCCTGCCAGTAGTCATATGCTTGTCTCAAAGATTAAGCCATGCATGTCTCAGTACAAGCCGCATTAAGGTGAAACCGCGAATGGCTCATTAAATCAGTTATGGTTCCTTAGATCGTACCCACGTTACTTGGATAACTGTGGTAATTCTAGAGCTAATACATGCAAACAGAGTCCCGACCAGAGATGGAAGGGACGCTTTTATTAGATCAAAACCAATCGGTCGGCTCGTCCGGTCCGTTTGCCTTGGTGACTCTGAATAACTTTGGGCTGATCGCACGGTCCTCGTACCGGCGACGCATCTTTCAAATGTCTGCCTTATCAACTGTCGATGGTAGGTTCTGCGCCTACCATGGTTGTAACGGGTAACGGGGAATCAGGGTTCGATTCCGGAGAGGGAGCCTGAGAAACGGCTACCACATCCAAGGAAGGCAGCAGGCGCGCAAATTACCCACTCCCGGCACGGGGAGGTAGTGACGAAAAATAACGATACGGGACTCATCCGAGGCCCCGTAATCGGAATGAGTACACTTTAAATCCTTTAACGAGTATCTATTGGAGGGCAAGTCTGGTGCCAGCAGCCGCGGTAATTCCAGCTCCAATAGCGTATATTAAAGTTGTTGCGGTTAAAAAGCTCGTAGTTGGATTTGTGTCCCACGCTGTTGGTTCACCGCCCGTCGGTGTTTAACTGGCATGTATCGTGGGACGTCCTGCCGGTGGGGCGAGCTGAAGGCGTGCGACGCGCCTCGTGCGTGCTCGT
>NW_026047399.1:1297500-1305000 GCF_023864345.2 Schistocerca serialis cubense
CAGCCTGTCCTTCCGCGGGCCTCGGTTCGCGTCTGTTGGGCAGAGCCCCGGTGTCCTGGCTGGCTGCCCGGCGGTATATCTGGAGGAGTCGATTCGCCCCTTTGGGCGCTCGGGCTCCCGGCAAGCGCGCGCGGTTCTTCCCGGATGACGGACCTACCTGGCCCGGCCCCGGACCCGCGCCGCTGTTGGCTCGGGATGCTCTCGGGCGGAATAATCGCTCCCGTCAGCGGCGCTTCAGCTTTGGACAATTTCACGACCCGTCTTGAAACACGGACCAAGGAGTCTAACATGTGCGCGAGTCATTGGGCTGTACGAAACCTAAAGGCGTAATGAAAGTGAAGGTCTCGCCTTGCGCGGGCCGAGGGAGGATGGGGCTTCCCCGCCCTTCACGGGGCGGCGGCCTCCGCACTCCCGGGGCGTCTCGTCCTCATTGCGAGGTGAGGCGCACCTAGAGCGTACACGTTGGGACCCGAAAGATGGTGAACTATGCCTGGCCAGGACGAAGTCAGGGGAAACCCTGATGGAGGTCCGTAGCGATTCTGACGTGCAAATCGATCGTCGGAGCTGGGTATAGGGGCGAAAGACTAATCGAACCATCTAGTAGCTGGTTCCCTCCGAAGTTTCCCTCAGGATAGCTGGTGCTCGTACGAGTCTCATCCGGTAAAGCGAATGATTAGAGGCCTTGGGGCCGAAACGACCTCAACCTATTCTCAAACTTTAAATGGGTGAGATCTCCGGCTTGCTTGATATGCTGAAGCCGCGAGCAAACGACTTGGATCGGAGTGCCAAGTGGGCCACTTTTGGTAAGCAGAACTGGCGCTGTGGGATGAACCAAACGCCGAGTTAAGGCGCCCGAATCGACGCTCATGGGAAACCATGAAAGGCGTTGGTTGCTTAAGACAGCAGGACGGTGGCCATGGAAGTCGGAATCCGCTAAGGAGTGTGTAACAACTCACCTGCCGAAGCAACTAGCCCTGAAAATGGATGGCGCTGAAGCGTCGTGCCTATACTCGGCCGTCAGTCTGGCAGTCATGGCCGGTCCTTGCGGCCGGCCGCGAAGCCCTGACGAGTAGGAGGGTCGCGGCGGTGGGCGCAGAAGGGTCTGGGCGTGAGCCTGCCTGGAGCCGCCGTCGGTGCAGATCTTGGTGGTAGTAGCAAATACTCCAGCGAGGCCCTGGAGGGCTGACGCGGAGAAGGGTTTCGTGTGAACAGCCGTTGCACACGAGTCAGTCGATCCTAAGCCCTAGGAGAAATCCGATGTTGATGGGGGCCGTCATAGCATGATGCACTTTGTGCTGGCCCCCGTTGGGCGAAAGGGAATCCGGTTCCTATTCCGGAACCCGGCAGCGGAACCGATACAAGTCGGGCCCCTCTTTTAGAGATGCTCGTCGGGGTAACCCAAAAGGACCCGGAGACGCCGTCGGGAGATCGGGGAAGAGTTTTCTATTCTGCATGAGCGTTCGAGTTCCCTGGAATCCTCTAGCAGGGAGATAGGGTTTGGAACGCGAAGAGCACCGCAGTTGCGGCGGTGTCCCGATCTTCCCCTCGGACCTTGAAAATCCGGGAGAGGGCCACGTGGAGGTGTCGCGCCGGTTCGTACCCATATCCGCAGCAGGTCTCCAAGGTGAAGAGCCTCTAGTCGATAGAATAATGTAGGTAAGGGAAGTCGGCAAATTGGATCCGTAACTTCGGGATAAGGATTGGCTCTGAGGATCGGGGCGTGTCGGGCTTGGTCGGGAAGTGGGTCAGCGCTAACGTGCCGGGCCTGGGCGAGGTGAGTGCCGTAGGGGTGCCGGTAAGTGCGGGCGTTTAGCGCGGGCGTGGTCTGCTCTCGCCGTTGGTTGGCCTCGTGCTGGCCGGCGGTGCAGGATGCGCGCGCCTGCGCGGCGTTCGCGCCCCGGTGCTTCAACCTGCGTGCAGGATCCGAGCTCGGTCCCGTGCCTTGGCCTCCCACGGATCTTCCTTGCTGCGAGGCCGCGTCCGCCTTAGCGTGCTCCTCCGGGGGCGCGCGGGTGCGCGGATTCTCTTCGGCCGCCATTCAACGATCAACTCAGAACTGGCACGGACTGGGGGAATCCGACTGTCTAATTAAAACAAAGCATTGCGATGGCCCTAGCGGGTGTTGACGCAATGTGATTTCTGCCCAGTGCTCTGAATGTCAACGTGAAGAAATTCAAGCAAGCGCGGGTAAACGGCGGGAGTAACTATGACTCAAGATTTTCGAGCGTATGACGGCTCCTAGCCCGAAGCAGCGTGTCGGCGTCGGCTAGGCTGCTGGTTGTTTTTCTTCGCCTTGACTCCTGGGGCCTATCCACAGGAGGAATAAACCGTCTTTGTTCTTCCTTCTTTGTGTCTTTATTTTGTGTGTTTTGTTGTTGTTCTTCCGCACTGATATATATGTATATGTGTATGTTAATTTTATACCTGTACCTTGTGGTACCGCCCTGTAAGTCCCCACCTCGGTGGCGGACATGGCGTCAAACACCTGCCACGTACTATATATGTATATATTTTGTGTTATTCAAATTATTTTGAATAAAGACGGCTGTTGATAGCCAAATGCCTCGTCATCTAATTAGTGACGCGCATGAATGGATTAACGAGATTCCCGCTGTCCCTATCTACTAGCTGCGGCTGTCTCATGCTATGTGCCCCGATTTGCGTGGGCTCATGGTTGGTAATAGGCAGCAGGGGAAGGATGCGACTCGAACATCTTAGCCTCTCCTTCTCAAGTGCTCCTGCTCGCCTTCTCGGGGTGCAGCTGTTAAGCCTTCGGGCGACCGAAGGGCAGGGGCGCGACGGCGTACTGAATATCTTGTACGCCGGTTCCGGCTGCTGCATTTGTCGCGGCGGGATCCTGGCCCAAGTCGGCGAAGGTCACCCGCCTTGCCCCTGGAATTCCGGGGCATGATCCGCCAAGCCGGGGCGTGGTGACACGTCCCCGGTTAGGTTAGATGGGTCCAGACCCCCGAACGTCTGGGGGACCGGCCCGGCACCTGAGTAGGACCGGGTCTTTAGCCTTTTGGTGGAAACTCGGCCTAGTAGGGGGCGAAGGACGGAGGGTGAATCCGCTCTCCCGGAATGCGGGAGGCATTCGTCGGTAAGGGAGCGGGAGAAAACTTCGATGATGCAGCAGTCGAAGAGGACTAGTGCGCTGTTCCCACGGCGTGCTAAACCTAGCAGCTCAGTTGTTGAAAGCTCTTGGTCAAGGGGCGGGACCGGTGAGCGAGCTGCATTTAGCCTCCCCCCATGCCAGAGAGGCCGGTCCGGGGAAAGAGACGGGCCTTCATTTTTTCACTCTTCATCTGTCATTATGGCCGAACTAGTGGAGAGTGATCATGCGCTCGAGGTTGAATCCGTTCGTGACGAAGACTTTTCTGTAGCCGAGCGTCATGCTCGTTTCTTGAGTTTATTAGATTCCAGTGTAAAGAACGGAAAGATCAGTAATGTGGCGATTAATAATATTCGGGATTGTGTTGCCAGGTGGGCGATGGCCCATTCCCAATTAGAAGGTAGACTGATTGAATTACAGAAAGAAAACGAACGTCTTAGGAATCAGCCACCAGTTGTAAAATCATATGCCGCGGCTGCGAGTACCCCTGTGGTCAAGGCGCCGACGGCAAAAGAAACCATTCAAGAAAATATTAAGAAAAGTGTACCAACAGTGTTCATTAAGCCGAAAGACGGGGAGGACATCCGGGCAGTTAAGACTGCATTTGAAAAATGCATTGATCCAAAACGGGATAAAATAAAAATTAACACTGTAAGAACCGCGAAAAATGTTCTGATTGTGGAGACGGCAACTCCAGAGGACAGCCTGCGGATCATGACAAATCCTCAGTTGGCTGCCAAGGTCAAGTGCGAACCGCCACGGAGGCGAAGGCCTTTGATGTGCCTTTATGATGTTCCATCATACATGAATGCTGACAGCTTGATGGATGCAATATATGTACAGAATTTTGACGCGACGATGACGAGGGAAGAGTTTGATACCCAGTTTAGATTAAGATTTAAAGTTGGACCTAGAGAAAAAGTCACAGTGCATCACGTAGTGGAGGTTTCACCTGAATTATGGAAACCTCTCACCAGAATAGGCAGACTATATGTCGGTTATTCGGCATTAAATATAAAGGACTATTTGGCGGTGCCACGGTGCACCAAATGTCAAGATCTAAATCATACAAATAAGTACTGTCATGAAGAACATGCCTTGTGTGCCCATTGTGGGCAGGCGGGTCATGAAAGAAAGGCCTGTCCTAACAAGGACAAAGCCCCCATTTGCATACGGTGCAAAAAGAGGGGGAGAAAGTGTGGTGGACCGAAAGACTGCCCCACCTACCGGATGTTCCTCGATAGAATAATACAAAGGACTGATTATGGCGACCCTTAAGGCGCCGAAAAAGAAATCACCAAGTAAAATGAAAAGGGACGCGGAACGGGGTAAGCTAATTAGTAAAGCTTTGTCCACAGGTTCGCTGTACAACCCGGAAGAGGCACAGGACACCACTGGAGGATCGACGGTTGACGTCGGCATCCAGACGGATGTCGACTTGGAGACTGCGGTCGGTCGGCTAACTAGTCGACTGTCGAGTACCAAGTTGAAGGAGCCTGTGAAGCAAGATTTGCAGATATTGAATCAAGAGGATGTGAGCAAAGTCCCTACTGAAGACACTAGTGGTGGTGGTGGTAGTGGTGGTAGTAGTAGTTTAAATGAGGTTATTGTAAATAATGTAAAGCTGAATACTGTAAATAATGTAAAGCTGAATGGTGAAGGTATTTCTTACAATGCAGTTGGTCCAGGAGGGGTGTACGATGACTTTGAACGCAAGTTGCGGTTAAACAGGCTCGAGGAGCCGGCATTGTTAACAATTGCACTGAGGCAGCTTGTGAGGACAGGACATAGTAATGGTGGAGATATCACGTATCCAGCCTTGGAGGACGTGGATTGCATAAGTTTGCACGCGGCGAATCTTCCGTCGCAACCGGATGACTTAAAGGAGTTGGTGCAGCAGGTGTTTGCCAGGCGAGGCCGTAAATTTGATCTCGATAAAATATACAAAGACATGGTAAAGATGTACGGTAGAAATGTGGTAGACCTCTCGAAGTCATGGCCCGCCAGCCGCCTGCATGTCTTTTATCCCCCTGGTTGATGGGGTGTTTTAAAGTATTGCAAATTAATGCAATGCGTAGCCACTTGGTTACGCAAGAGCTTAGAAAAATCGCGGAAGACGATCTACTGGATATATTAGTAATTCAAGAACCTGCCTCCTGTGCTGGTCGGATTCCTGGATTTCCTGCAACCGCGCAAGTGGTGTTCTCTGGTGAGAATCCCATGAGCGCGGTTGTCGTTTTGAACAAATGTATTAAAACAACTGTGCTTACACAATTCTGTAATGACCATGTAATTGTGGTCCAACTTAATCTGATGTCGCATCTGTTATTCTTTGTTAATGTATACTGCCAATTCAGACAACACATCATTGGATTTCTTAATCAGTTGGACTGGATTCTAAGAAGGTTGCAGGGAAAGCCGGTTATTGTGTGTATGGACGCTAATGCGAAGTCCCCATTGTGGTTTAGTGTTGAGCAGGACGAGCGGGGAGCTGAGCTGGAAAATCTTATAATGCAGATGCAGCTTGACGTTATAAATCAACCTGGCAACCCGCCTACCTATTCAGGAAGAGCGGGTGCTGTTTCTAACATAGATGTTACTCTTGCAACTCAAAGCGCAGCACCGCACGTCAGGAATTGGAGAGTTGTGAGTAATCTCACAATTAGTGATCATAATTGTATATTTTTTGATTACTATATGGAGCCTGAAGAAGATCCTGGGGACTGGGTGGAGAGATATAACTATCAAAAGACGAACTGGAACCGGCTGGCACAGGTGTTTCGTCCTCCAGGGCTGGGACTGGACGCGGAGATACACAATGTGGACGAGGTGGTGGACGAATTGGTTGCATCTGTTGTGGCGGCTATTGCTGTGTCTGTTCCTCGGGTGGCAAGGTTTGTTCGCAAACAGTCTACTCCGTGGTCCCCCGAGCTGACTGAGCTCAAGCGATCTGTCAGACGGGCGAGGAGTAACTATCAGAGGAGCTTCATACAAGAAGAGAGACAGTACCATCTAAGGATCTATCGTCGCCTCAAAGCTCGATACCAGGATTTCGTGCAACGGGCAAGACGGCAGTCGTGGCAAAATTTTGTGAATGAGCAGCTGGGACTGGACCCCTGGGGGGTTCCATATAAACTTATAAGGGAGAAAATCAGAGCTCCCACAATGCTGTCTACTCTGCAGTTGGAAGATGGACATTGTACAACGACATGGGAAGAAACAGCAAGAGCTCTGATGAAGGTCTTGTTGCCGGATGATGTCGTCGAGGAAGATACTGTGGAGCAGCAGGCAATACGGACTGCATTATTTGAGCCATACAGAAATGAAGCACACGTGTACCCTTTCTCGCCCGAGGAGGTGGTCGCAGCGCTCCGTACTTTTGCCAGGAGGAAGGCACCCGGCCCAGATGGGGTGCCAGTGGAAATATTACAGTTTTTAGCTCCTCAGCTTGCTCCAGATTTAGCCAAAATTTACAATACATGTTTACAACTGGGGAAGTATCCAAGAAGGTGGAAAACTGCGGAAGTGGTGGTCATCAGGAAGGGTACTGATAAGGATCCGCAGTCGCCCAAGTCATATCGACCAATTTGCCTCTTGGACGTGATGGGAAAAACTTTTGAAAAGTTGCTCACTGACAGACTCTTGAGCCACAGGGCTTTGCATGGCACGAGTGATCGGCAGTTCGGATTCCGAAGGGGTCGCTCCACACAGGACGCGATCAATGAGGTGTCTCGGACTGTCCGCTCGGCCAGTGCGAAGTATGTTCTGGGCATCATGGTGGACATTTCAGGGGCCTTCGACAACCTATGGTGGCCGGCGCTCTTCTCACGCTTGCGCGAGATGGAGTGTCCTGGGCCGCTGTATCGATGTCTGGAGGCCTACTGTAATGATAGACTGGCAAGGATCACGGCTCCCGGTGCTGTAGTATCCAAGCAAATATCCCGGGGTTGTCCCCAGGGATCTGTATTAGGCCCGGTTTTCTGGGATATAACTATGGAACCAATGCTGAACATCTTGCAGGGGGATGCTTCAGTCTTGGGTGTTGTGGCCTACGCGGACGACCTTGTCATACTTGTGGAAGGGAATAGCAGACAGGTAATCGAGGAACGTGTCAGAGTAGCCGTTGGGTTGTTACAGAATTGGTGCAATAGATCCAAATTGAAAGTGGCACCCAGGAAATCATTGTACATGTTGTTGAAGGGTAAGCTAAACAGAGACCCAACGGTTCGAATAAACGATGTTATAGTTTCCAGACAAAGATCTGCAAGATACTTAGGAGTTTACCTTGATGAATACTGGAATTTTGGTGAGCACATCAAGCAGACTGCTGCAAAGGCGTTGGCCTTGTTCAACAAACTTATAACCATAGGGCAGCGGCGTTTTCATCT
>NW_026047399.1:1310000-1317500 GCF_023864345.2 Schistocerca serialis cubense
TATGTCGTACCTTAACCTAACCTATGTCGTACCTTAACCTAACCTATGTCGTACCTTAACCTAACCTATGTCGTACCTTAACCTAACCTATGTCGTACCTTAACCTAACCTATGTCGTACCTTAACCTAACCTATGTCGTACCTTAACCTAACCTATGTCGTACCTTAACCTAACCTATGTCGTACCTTAACCTAACCTATGTCGTACCTTAACCTAACCTGTATTGCGCCTTAACCTAACCTGTATTGCGCCTTAACCTAACCTGTATTGCGCCTTAACCTAACCTGTATTGCGCCTTAACCTAACCTGTATTGCGCCTTAACCTAACCTGTATTGCGCCTTAACCTAACCTGTATTGCGCCTTAACCTAACCTGTATTGCGCCTTAACCTAACCTGTATTGCGCCTTAACCTAACCTGTATTGCGCCTTAACCTAACCTGTATTGCGCCTTAACCTAACCTGTATTGCGCCTTAACCTAACCTGTATTGCGCCTTAACCTAACCTGTATTGCGCCTTAACCTAACCTGTATTGCGCCTTAACCTAACCTGTATTGCGCCTTAACCTAACCTGTATTGCGCCTTAACCTAACCTGTATTGCGCCTTAACCTAACCTGTATTGCGCCTTAACCTAACCTGTATTGCGCCTTAACCTAACCTGTATTGCGCCTTAACCTAACCTGTATTGCGCCTTAACCTAACCTGTATTGCGCCTTAACCTAACCTGTATTGCGCCTTAACCTAACCTGTATTGCGCCTTAACCTAACCTGTATTGCGCCTTAACCTAACCTGTATTGCGCCTTAACCTAACCTGTATTGCGCCTTAACCTAACCTGTATTGCGCCTTAACCTAACCTGTATTGCGCCTTAACCTAACCTGTATTGCGCCTTAACCTAACCTGTATTGCGCCTTAACCTAACCTGTATTGCGCCTTAACCTAACCTGTATTGCGCCTTAACCTAACCTGTATTGCGCCTTAACCTAACCTGTATTGCGCCTTAACCTAACCTGTATTGCGCCTTAACCTAACCTGTATTGCGCCTTAACGTAACCTATATTGCGCCTTAACGTAACCTATATTGCGCCTTAACGTAACCTATATTGCGCCTTAACGTAACCTATATTGCGCCTTAACGTAACCTATATTGCGCCTTAACGTAACCTATATTGCGCCTTAACGTAACCTATATTGCGCCTTAACGTAACCTATATTGCGCCTTAACGTAACCTATATTGCGCCTTAACGTAACCTATATTGCGCCGTAACGTAACCTATATTGCGCCTTAACGTAACCTATATTGCGCCTTAACGTAACCCACGTTGCGCCGTAACGTAACCCACGTTGTGCCGTAACCCGACACACGTTGGGCCTTAACCCGACACACGTTGGGCCTTAACCCGACACACGTTGGGCCTTAACCCGACACACGTTGGGCCTTAACCCGACACACGTTGGGCCTTAACCCGACACACGTTGGGCCTTAACCCGACACACGTTGGGCCTTAACCCGACACACGTTGGGCCTTAACCCGACACACGTTGGGCCTTAACCCCACACACGTTGGGCCTTAACCCAACACACGTTGGGCCTTAACCCAACACACGTTGGGCCTTAACCCAACACACGTTGGGCCTTAACCCAACACACGTTGGGCCTTAACCCAACACACGTTGGGCCTTAACCTGCTCTGTAATTGTCATACGACGCGTTAAATTAGTGTAGTGTTGCCTAACTGCAACCCCCGCAATATAGTTTGCTACTCGCACTGCCCGGTCCCCAGTGTATCGCTTCATGTTAAACACCTTGCAGCTATACACTAATGTGGATGGCAGCAGGACGTACATGCTCAATGCCCTTTGCAGTTGTTCATTGGCATTTGCAGTTGTTCATTGGCATTTGCAGTTGTTCATTGGCATTCGCATGGCGAAGCACTTAGCCTACGCTGTGGTACGGCCTGTGTCAACTGTCCGCTGATGTTGTACGTCCAAATCACACACTGTACTGCACATTGGTCCTCATGTACTGAATGATACATCGTGGTACATGTGACCGTACAACGACTGCGCCAACAACGGCGAACCATGCGGTCCAAATGTTGTGCACTCAGCTACGTGTCGTCGCCCTATAAGAGCTGGATTGCAGTGTGGTATGCCCTGGATGGCGATCAGCATGAGCCGTCTGTTGATGTAGTGGCGCGTGTTGTCAGACGTAGTCGTCTCTTCTCACACACCGTGATAGCATGGTGCACTGCGTTCCACATCTGCGACATGCGACAGAGGCCGGTTGACAGTCGTTCGCGCAATGGACATCGCATACGTACGGGGGCCACCTTCCACGTGTTCGCGAAGCGTGCACATGTTGTTGCGTGTATGTGGGCAGACATAGTGTGTCGTGACACCTGACACAGGCATGCAACAATCGTTGAATTTGCAAATGGCGATGGACGCCTACGTTTGCTGGTGACGTTACGCAAATGAACAACTGGTAAACCGTTGTGGTGCGGTTGTTCTCGCTAGAGGTGAATCAGTGATGGCGACGATCGGTTGAGCTACCAACCGGTTGTTCCAGCGATACCCACCATGCCCACGAACGTGAATGGCATCTGGGTGTGAAGCGATACGCGGCGGTGGCTGGGTGGGACCGTCCCCGGCCGGTGAGGGGGGGCCTCCCGGCGTGCTGGCCGCGCGGTGCGTGGGCGCACGCGCTACAGCCGGCTGGTGGGGGCGGCCAGTGGCAGGCGCGCCGGCCGACGGAGGCGGCAGGCGGCGCAGCTGCGCGCCGGCGCACCCTGCACGCGGCGCCGTGCGGCCAAAGTAGGTCCTCGCGGGCCCGGTGCGAAGCGCGGTGGACATCTGCAGTGTGCTGGTCCGATTGAGGACTGTGTGCGCTGAGGATGCGCCGCCGCCCGGCGCTCGGCGCCGCGACGCCGTCTGCTGCTCGGTCGCCTCTGCGGTTCTCGCAGGTGGTTTGTATCGCAGCTGTGCGGACGTGTTGGCGCGTGCGCTGTGCTGGGAGAGTTCGCTTCGGCACCCAAGTGGGGCTTTTGTCCTTCTGTGGCGCTGGCGTTGGAGCTGCCGGTCACCGTAGGTGGCGCGTGTTGTCTCCCGCCGGCAATGCCACGACAGCACGCTCCCGGGCCTCTGTCGGCAGCGGCAAGCTCAGTTGGGAGCACGGGTGGTCGCACCTAAAGCGTCTACTCGCCAAACTCCGGGCGATTGCGCCTCTCTCGAACCCGACCAAGTACTTAGGACGGCGCTGCGCGCCGCCGGGACCTGAGAGGGTTTCGAGGTGTATGGTGCAGGGGAGCTCAGCCTCCTCCTGTTTGCAGAATAATTGAGCGGACGCTTGCGTGTTCGCGCGGGCCCCCGGGACACACTCCCGGGCGGCCGGCTGCTCAGCTCTAGTTGACGCAGCTCCCTGGTTGATCCTGCCAGTAGTCATATGCTTGTCTCAAAGATTAAGCCATGCATGTCTCAGTACAAGCCGCATTAAGGTGAAACCGCGAATGGCTCATTAAATCAGTTATGGTTCCTTAGATCGTACCCACGTTACTTGGATAACTGTGGTAATTCTAGAGCTAATACATGCAAACAGAGTGGTGGAAGAGAAGAGTCTAGACGTGCTCTGTCTACAGGAACCGTACTCTCAAGCGGGACGAATCCCATACATGGCTGCCAATTGGCAAATGATATACACTGGAGTAGAACCAAAAGCAGCAATAATAATCACAAACAAATCATTCAGAACCACGGTCCTCGCGCAGTTTTCGAGCGAACACTGCAATGTCGTGGAACTCCAAACATCGAAAGGAGTGATCTACATCTCAAACATTTACTTCCAATATGGGCGAGAAATAGATGAGTTTTTGGAGATACTCACACAGGTTACCACGGCACTGCGGGGACGCAGGATGATAGTGACGGCAGACATAAATGCAAAGTCCCCCCTGTGGTTCAGTGGCACTCACGATGATCGAGGACTAAAGGCCGAAGAGACGATAATGGCATTGCAACTGGTGGTTGCAAATCAACAAGGGAACCCCCCCACCTATACAGGCGGCGGGGGAGATGGCACAAATATAGATGTGACGTTGGTAACACCAAATCTCATCACAAAAGTCAACAACTGGAAAGTGTGGGACAGAGCAACCACCAGTGACCATAACTTAATTTCTTTCAACATTGGGGAAAGGGAGTGCCACAGGGACATGGGGTGGGAGCTGCAGTTCAACTATAACAAAGCCAACTGGGACCGTCTCGCGGAGGAGTGCGACATCCCGACATTGCTGGAGGGTGATGAAAACGTAGATGAATACGCCGAAGAGCTGGTACAGGCTATCACCAGGGCGGTGCGAGCCGCGGTACCAACCAGGAGGAGAGCCGTCGCGGCCACCCCCACACCATGGTCGGCTGAATTAGAACAGATGCGCCAGGCTGTAAGGAGGGCGAGGAGGTATTACCAGCGGAGTGTCGTCTGGAGAGAGAAACAAAGATGGCTACAGATTTACAGAGAGAGCAAGGATCAATTCCAACAGGAGCTCAGGGCTGTCAGACTCAGAAGTTGGGAGAGTTACGTAAAAAGCCAATTGGCTACGGACCCTTGGGGAGTCCCATACAAGTTAGTAAGAGAGAAAATAAGATCACCTATGGTGCTCTCCACTGTCAGGGACGGGGACCGGATGACGGGCACGTGGCAGGAAACTGCCGAGGCCCTCCTCCGGGTCCTGTTGCCTGACGACGTGGAAGATAATGAGACAGATGAACAGAAAGAAATAAGAAGAGAAGACCAAAGGGACTACAACAATAACATAAGAACTTACCCCTTCTCTGAAGAGGAAGTCGCTGCCCAAATAAAGGCCCTTAAAAAGGGTAAAGCTCCTGGCCCGGACGGCATTACTGCGGAGGTAGTGCAATTCCTTGCCCCCCAGCTCGTAGCTCCTCTCACTAAGTTGTACAACGAGTGCTTACAACTCGGGAAATTCCCAGCAATTTGGAAAAAAGCAAATGTAATAATAATTAAAAAGAGTCCAGACAAAGATCCTACAGAAATCAAGTCTTATAGACCTATCTGCCTGCTAGATGTACTGGGCAAACTTTTTGAGAGGTTACTAGCACACAGACTGACAGCACACCGCATGCTGTGCGGGATGAGCGACAGACAATTCGGTTTTCGGTCTGGGTGTTCTGCGTCTGACGCAATCGCCCTGGCTGCCGAGGTCTGTGGCTCTGCCCCGCACAAGTATGTTGTCGGCATCATGGTAGACATCAGTGGCGCCTTCGACAACCTGTGGTGGCCCTCACTCTTTTCCCGCCTGCGGGAAAGGAACTGTCCAGGGCTACTATACGGCTGTCTGAGGAGCTATTGTGTAGACAGGGAGGTCTCGCTATCGGCCCCTAGCGGCATAGTCAGGAAGATTGTGACCAAAGGATGTCCTCAGGGCTCTGTCCTTGGACCTCTCTTTTGGGACATAAATATGGAGCCTCTACTTGAGGATCTAAAGAATTGTGACGATGTGCTAGAGGTCATAGCATACGCGGACGACCTCCTCTTGCTGGTCGGCGGCCGTAGCCGTGAGGATTTAGAACCGAAAGTGGAGAGAGCTATAACTGTGCTTACATCGTGGTGCCAAAGAAGTAAAATGACTATTGCGCCCAATAAATCAACATACTTGCTTCTCAAAGGCCAATTGGTCAGAAATCCCACAGTTAGAATCAACGGCATGCCAGTTCTTCGGCGCCGTGAGGCCCGATATCTGGGTGTAATCATCGATGAGAGGTGGAACTTTGCAACACATATTGACACCGTATCCCAAAAGTCACTGGTCTTACTAAATAACCTCATTGGAATAGGTCACAAGCGATTCCACCTGCCACCAAATCTAATAAAACTATATCACAATAGTATTCTGACCTCTATAGTGGGATACGGATCAGGAGTCTGGGCACACAGACTCACGAGGGTCATGCCTGCCATGGCCGTAAGAAGAGTGCAGCGGAACATGCTTCTACGTTCAGCAGGGGCTTACAGAACTACACCAGGAGGAGCGTTATTAGTACTAATGGGGATTTGCCCATTAGACATAAAAATCAGGGAGCAAGCCGCCTGGTACTGGGTGAAGAAGGAAAACAGGGATAAAATCAGGGAAATACTTGGGGTCTATGCGGGGGACAGATATGCTATCAAAAAGAGGGGAATTGAACTTTGGCAGAATCAATGGAGTAGGGAGGAAACGGGACGCAGAACTTATGAACTGCTACCAGACATCGAGGAAAGGCTAAAACTTACATTTTTCACACCCACAAGAGGAATGCTGCACTTTCTTACTGGACATGGACCATACCCGACATATCTATGTCGGTTTGGGAAACAGGCTACACCAGCGTGCGACTGTGGTGCTATGCAAGGTACCCCAGAACATGTGGTGTATGAGTGCCACCTCTTCGATGATGTGGCCCATGATCTACGACAACAGCTACCAAATAGGGACACGTACCACATATTAAGAAGCGAAAGCACTTTCAACATCTTAAATACTCTCACTGATGTGATATCAAAGAAAGTAATTAAGAACTTTCTTAGGGACAACCACCAGTGAAGGACTAACATTTCCACCGAATTAGACTCGTACACCCTTCCTGTACCGCCAAGTGGGGACCTGGCCAGCCGTCATACGGCTGGAATCCGCCTTACCATGGACTAGGAGGGAGGGGGGTACAAAACACCGGATTTGACCGCACACCAATTGTGACATGTAGTTAGGTTAGATTAGAGTAGAAGATAGAATAATACTAGAGTAGACTGCAGCGACACCAACTTACGGCCAGCCCAGTGCCAGGGGCACGCCCGCTGGGATTAGCTCAGTGGGCCGTGGCCAACACCAGTAGGTTTATAGTAGCACTGGCACACCTGTAACGCTGCAGGTAGAATGTAGACTAAATTAAGAAGCTTAGTATCCCATAGCGGTTAGACTAGAATAAAACAATAGAAGTACCTGTAGTGTAGAAAAAGCTGCATTAATTGTATCATTTGTAAGACCCACTAATGTAGTTAGGGAGTGGGTTATATGAATAATGTAATATGATGTAATGAATAAAGAATTTTTTTTTTTTTTTTTTAAAAAAAAAAAAAAATAAAAAAAAAAAAAATAAAAAAAAAAAAAACAGAGTCCCGACCAGAGATGGAAGGGACGCTTTTATTAGATCAAAACCAATCGGTCGGCTCGTCCGGTCCGTTTGCCTTGGTGACTCTGAATAACTTTGGGCTGATCGCACGGTCCTCGTACCGGCGACGCATCTTTCAAATGTCTGCCTTATCAACTGTCGATGGTAGGTTCTGCGCCTACCATGGTTGTAACGGGTAACGGGGAATCAGGGTTCGATTCCGGAGAGGGAGCCTGAGAAACGGCTACCACATCCAAGGAAGGCAGCAGGCGCGCAAATTACCCACTCCCGGCACGGGGAGGTAGTGACGAAAAATAACGATACGGGACTCATC
>NW_026047399.1:1325000-1330000 GCF_023864345.2 Schistocerca serialis cubense
CATTGACATCCAGCCCAGAAACGGCACCTCCATCTACAGGGATCCGACGGAACTACGCCAACCATGCCGGCAAAACAGTATCGCCATCTATGAAAATACGGCGAAACCACATGCAATACCTCCATCTATGCGAATCTGACAACACTACGTCCGCCATGTCGAGCGCACCACAAAACACAGCGCCATCTGTAGGTCTCCCGCGGCATGACGTCCTGCAACGACGATACCGCCATCTATGAGACGCCAAGCCGACCAAGACATCGATGGGCCCACAGTGCCCATCTTTCGGCCCCACCCACAAAGCCTGCGTCCTCTGTCGACCACAGCACAACAACGCCAGCGCCTCTGCCGCACGAAATCGTGGACCGGCAATCACTCCACCTGCGCCCCACTCCAACCGCCCAACTCGCAACTCCAGCGGATGAACGGCGGACTTTTCCCGCAGTCGCAATGTGCAATCCACCCCTATAACATGCGTTTCATGAAGAGTTATCTCCAATATGCGACATTCCCGCTGTCCCTATACATGAGCTGCGGGCTGTACCAGTTACGAGCTAGAGACGCGATCGCGTTGCTCTCTGTACGAATGCCGATGCTGAGCGGTCAGCTAGGAGGCGCTCCATCCATGTCGGTACCGGTGAGCGTTGCACTCGCAGTCGCAAAAACGTACGGCAAGTATATTACTCGGAAGAGTCAATGACAGTCCACGGCCCCCTGCGTGGGAAGAGTCTTTCTAGGCCATGACCCACCGGAAGGGCGCAGCGTCCCCCACCCCAGACATGTGACGTCACACCATCGGTATTGACGACTAGACTGATTCCTTATAATCATTTGCCATACACCGGTGGAAGCTGCCGAGACGAGTAACTACATAGCGGGCTCGCCGTGTCACTAATGTACAGAGATACAACAGTTTCGACTGGAACCGGATTAAACGTATACACGGCGCTGATTAGTAATAGATAGAGCCATCAGAATACAGATAATGTATACAACTGTCCGTATACATGCTGAAAGACTCTGCTCACAATCACAACCACACGTCAGCCACACACCCTTATCACGCACTACTCTCTGCCTGTAACACGCACACAGACAATATGTAAGCACCAGCATGGAACAACACCCAGTGCATCCTCTCCGCCACATTAGACAATCCACACTGTCATAACCAGACTGGGAGGTCCACTCAGAAAACAGAATATCCCACCCACCCGACAACCACCATTGCTCAGCCAAGCCACCAACACCCACACATGTCCTACACAGGGGTGCACCCAACATCACAATACTGCCTCCTCTCACAGCACACAAACAATGGCAGGAATGAAAGACACAGGTCTGCCACAAGCATGGAATGAGAGCGCCGCCTGTCATGAGCCAAAGGTGCATCCTGACGTGGCAAATCAGATGATGCCGCAGGCATCCACTTACTATAATCACAATCAACAAACCGGCCGCCCCGCCCCCCATTAAACCTTTCCTTACAACAATGTGTACCTTAACCTAACCTATATCGTACCTTAACCTAACCTATGTCGTACCTTAACCTAACCTATGTCGTACCTTAACCTAACCTATGTCGTACCTTAACCTAACCTATGTCGTACCTTAACCTAACCTATGTCGTACCTTAACCTAACCTATGTCGTACCTTAACCTAACCTATGTCGTACCTTAACCTAACCTATGTCGTACCTTAACCTAACCTATGTCGTACCTTAACCTAACCTATGTCGTACCTTAACCTAACCTATGTCGTACCTTAACCTAACCTATGTCGTACCTTAACCTAACCTATGTCGTACCTTAACCTAACCTATGTCGAACCTTAACCTAACCTATGTCGTACCTTAACCTAACCTATGTCGTACCTTAACCTTACCTATGTCATACCTTAACCTAACCTATGTCGTACCTTAACCTAACCTATGTCGTACCTTAACCTAACCTATGTCGTACCTTAACCTAACCTATGTCGTACCTTAACCTAACCTATGTCGTACCTTAACCTAACCTATGTCGTACCTTAACCTAACCTATGTCGAACCTTAACCTAACCTATGTCGTACCTTAACCTAACCTATGTCGTACCTTAACCTAACCTATGTCGTACCTTAACCTAACCTATGTCGTACCTTAACCTAACCTATGTCGTGCCTTAACCTAACCTGTATTGCGCCTTAACCTAACCTGTATTGCGCCTTAACCTAGCCTGTATTGCGCCTTAACCTAACCTGTATTGCGCCTTAACCTAACCTGTATTGCGCCTTAACCTAACCTGTATTGCGCCTTAACCTAACCTGTATTGCGCCTTAACCTAACCTGTATTGCGCCTTAACCTAACCTGTATTGCGCCTTAACCTAACCTGTATTGCGCCTTAACCTAACCTGTATTGCGCCTTAACCTAACCTGTATTGCGCCTTAACCTAACCTGTATTGCGCCTTAACCTAACCTGTATTGCGCCTTAACCTAACCTGTATTGCGCCTTAACCTAACCTGTATTGCGCCTTAACCTAACCTGTATTGCGCCTTAACCTAACCTGTATTGCGCCTTAACCTAACCTGTATTGCGCCTTAACCTAACCTGTATTGCGCCTTAACCTAACCTGTATTGCGCCTTAACCTAACCTGTATTGCGCCTTAACCTAACCTGTATTGCGCCTTAACCTAACCTGTATTGCGCCTTAACCTAACCTGTATTGCGCCTTAACCTAACCTGTATTGCGCCTTAACGTAACCTGTATTGCGCCTTAACGTAACCTGTATTGCGCCTTAACGTAACCTGTATTGCGCCTTAACGTAACCTGTATTGCGCCTTAACGTAACCTGTATTGCGCATTAACGTAACCTGTATTGCGCCTTAACGTAACCTGTATTGCGCCTTAACGTAACCTGTATTGCGCCTTAACGTAACCTGTATTGCGCCTTAACGTAACCTGTATTGCGCCTTAACCTAACCTGTATTGCGCCTTAACGTAACCTGTATTGCGCCTTAACCTAACCTGTATTGCGCCTTAACGTAACCTATATTGCTCCTTAACCTAACCTATATTGCGCCTTAACCTAACCTATATTGCGCCTTAACGTAACCTATATTGCGCCTTAACGTAACCTATATTGCGCCTTAACGTAACCTATATTGCGCCTTAACGTAACCTATATTGCGCCTTAACGTAACCTATATTGCGCCTTAACGTAACCTATATTGCGCCTTAACGTAACCTATATTGCGCCTTAACGTAACCTATATTGCGCCTTAACATAACCTATATTGCGCCTTAACCTAACCCACATTGCGCCTTAACGTAACCTATATTGCGCCTTAACGTAACCTATATTGCGCCTTAACGTAACCCACATTGCCCCTTAACGTAACCCACATTGCGCCGTAACGTAACCCAACACACGTTGGGCCTTAACCCAACACACGTTGGGCCTTAACCCAACACACGTTGGGCCTTAACCCAACACACGTTGGGCCTTAACCCAACACACGTTGGGCCTTAACCCAACACACGTTGGGCCTTAACCCAACACACGTTGGGCCTTAACCCAACACACGTTGGGCCTTAACCCAACACACGTTGGGCCTTAACCCAACACACGTTGGGCCTTAACCCAACACACGTTGGGCCTTAACCCAACACACGTTGGGCCTTAACCCAACACACGTTGGGCCTTAACCTGCTCTGTAATTGTCATACGACGCGTTAAATTAGTGTAGTGTTGCCTAACTGCAACCCCCGCAATATAGTTTGCTACTCGCACTGCCCGGTCCCCAGTGTATCGCTTCATGTTAAACACCTTGCAGCTATACACTGTAATGTGGATGGCAGCAGGACGTACATGCTCAATGCCCTTTGCAGTTGTTCATTGGCATTTGCAGTTGTTCATTGGCATTCGCATGGCGAAGCACTTAGCCTACGCTGTGGTACGGCCTGTGTCAACTGTCCGCTGATGTTGTACGTCCAAATCACACACTGTACTGCACATTGGTCCTCATGTACTGAATGATACATCGTGGTACATGTGACCGTACAACGACTGCGCCAACAACGGCGAACCATGCGGTCCAAATGTTGTGCACTCAGCTACGTGTCGTCTCCCTATAAGAGCTGGATTGCAGTGTGGTATGCCCTGGATGGCGATCAGCATGAGCCGTCTGTTGATGTAGTGGCGCGTGTTGTCAGACGTAGTCGTCTCTTCTCACACACCGTGATTGCATGGTGCACTGCGTTCCACATCTGCGACATGCGACAGAGGCCGGTTGACAGTCGTTCGCGCAATGGACATCGCATACGTACGGGGGCCACCTTCCATGTGTTCGCGAAGCGTGCACATGTTGTTGCGTGTATGTGGGCAGACATAGTGTGTCGTGACACCTGACACAGGCATGCAACAATCGTTGCATTTGCAAATGGCGATGGACGCCTACGTTTGCTGGTGACGTTACGCAAATGAATAACTGGTAAACCGTTGTGGTGCGGTTGTTCTCGCTAGAGGTGAATCAGTGATGGCGACGATCGGTTGAGCTACCAACCGGTTGTTCCAGCGATACCCACCATGCCCACGAACGTGAATGGCATCTGGGTGTGAAGCGATACGCGGCGGTGGCTGGGTGGGACCGTCCCCGGCCGGTGAGGGGGGGCCTCCCGGCGTGCTGGCCGCGCGGTGCGTGGGCGCACGCGCTACAGCCGGCTGGTGGGGGCGGCCAGTGGCAGGCGCGCCGGCCGACGGAGGCGGCAGGCGGCGCAGCTGCGCGCCGGCGCACCCTGCACGCGGCGCCGTGCGGCCAAAGTAGGTCCTCGCGGGCCCGGTGCGAAGCGCGGTGGACATCTGCAGTGTGCTGGTCCGATTGAGGACTGTGTGCGCTGAGGATGCGCCGCCGCCCGGCGCTCGGCGCCGCGACGCCGTCTGCTGCTCGGTCGCCTCTGCGGTTCTCGCAGGTGGTTTGTATCGCAGCTGTGCGGACGTGTTGGCGCGTGCGCTGTGCTG